>NW_027555625.1:17500-275000 GCF_003287225.1 Phascolarctos cinereus
TCTCCTCTTGTGACACATTGGTGATGAGTGTCTCTAGGTCCTCATAACATTTTTCTTTGACCTCGTCAGGGTTTGTCATGGCAGGAGCACAGGCACTGATGAGGGTGGTGGGGTGCTTTCCTGCGAGTGGCAATCATACTATCATGAGCTTTTCATTCACTCCTTTTGATAAGTGTATGAGCTTGTTGACTAGATTCTGATTGCAAACCCTGTGCCAGTTCACAGCGCTCCCCTTCACTGCTGGCACTCCAGAAAAATGTGTATCCAGCTCTAACTTGAGTAAGCCAGCCTTCGTTCACTAGCCTTGTTTCACAAAGGGCTGCTATTTGTATATGATACCTGCTGAATTCTCTTGCAACAATAGCTTTTCATCTTCCAGGTCTACTGCATTTTGTTGTCCATAAGTGTACATACATTCCATGTACTGATAGTAGAATCATATTTGCAGAAGTTTTTGTGCTTGTGTGTGTGTGTGTGTGTGTGTGTGTGTGTGTGTGTGTGTGTGTGTATTTTGACCACAAGGTGGGATCCTGCCATGGTAAACAGGCCAGGGTTAAGTAAGCAGATAATTTTTAGGTCACCTCTTCTGGCTGCTTCCTCACACCATGAAGTGAGCAGTGCGGTCCTTAAAAGGCTCCTCAGACACCCAGGGGGCTGCCGAATACCACTGGTGCTTCTAGTGAGTAGATGACCCTGGGCCTGGGCTACCTGTGTGCGGGGTTGTGACTATGGCTTCCAGTGTATCCACACCTGCTGCTTCATCACTTGTCTGTCACCACAGGACTGTGAGATGGGTAATGGTAAAATGGTACAGGAGATGTCTTTTGACTCACACACAAATTGGATTTAAGTGAGACAAAGTTGCTTGAAGTCATAGGCCTCTCTCTCTCTTCCATAGATGTCACAGTCCAGTGGCAGGACAGTCAAGATGACTAGTGATGATTCGAGATTCACTGGATGACTTTGGTGTCTTTGATATCTAACCAAGCTCTACGGTGGTTGGAACAAATTGTTCTCATCCACCTATTCCACCAGGGGAAGTCTTCACATGCTCAGAGTAGACACCCCCCTAACTCACCAATGGGTTTGAGACCCCTTGGTTGCCCTCAATATGGTTTAACTGTCTGCCAAAACAGTTTACCAGGGTGTGGTCGCTAAACTGTAGTTTCTTGGAGACACAGGTGAGATTGTGTGGATCCGATAGACACCAAAGATAGAAAGCAGCCCTGGAAAGGACTCAGCAGCCCTCATACCAGAAGTACTAGTCTTCCCTGGAAACATGGCATAACCTGATAAGGTAGAGTTATTCTGATCCAATTACCTTTAATCACATTTCCTAATGTCCAATTTTAAGTCCATTTTGCCTAAACATCTGGTCCACTTGTAGAGGGTCAAACATCACAATTACAATGGGAGAACTCAGTCCAATACAATCTGGATTTAAAGAAGGCATACAGCATCCCAGTTTTCCAAAGAGCCATTTGCTGTCAGCTCCTCAAAGTACAGAGTATATTGCTTTCAGTTAGTCTGATGTTGCAGTTTTATCCTGGCAGTCTTTCTGCTCAGAAGGAGGAGGGGGTGAGTCTGGAAGGGAGGGAGGGAAGGAGGTGGTGGAGGCACTGGAGGGGGAGAAGCTTACAGAGATGACCAGGATAGTGGTGTTTCAGTTGGGGGCAGGGTGGAGTTTGTAGGCCTGAGAGGATTTAAGGTGGAAGATGGGATCATTGCAGTGGAGAAGGCATTCCATGTGATGAAGGACAGGGGTTATGGAGGAGAGGCAGTCTGGGTCCCTGAGTCCTGGCCCTGGGTGTGATTGGAGGAAAGGGCCCAACTATCCTCAGGGCCTCAAGGGCTGGACATGGTGGTGCTCTGGGGAATAGGAAAACCTTCCTAGAGTGTGCTGGCCAGAAGGAGGAAGTCTTTGAACTGAGACTGCTCTGCCTTCCCTAGAGCTCAGATCTCTGATTTCTTCCCTTAGAGCAGGGATAGCTCTGCCTCACCTTGGAGCTGAGATCACTCCATCTTCCCAGAAGCTGAGATCTCTCTGCCTTGTCTTGGAGCTGAAATCTCTCCCTTCCCTTGTGACTGAGATTGTTCTTCCTTCTTTTAGAGCTGAGATCTCCCTGAATTCCCTGAAGTTGACATCACTCTGCCTTCTGGAAGACAGCTCTATGCGTTTAAGTCCCAGGTAGGTCTGAGCCAGAGCTCCCCATATTTCCTGACTTCTGCTGACTGCCCTTGCCTTTGGGTTTCATTCTCCTCATCTGACCTCGTTGGTGAGTGTCCTCCAGGTCTTCCAGGTGCACACCTTCCCTGGCTACTGAATGAGCTCCCTACCCCTAAATCTTTTTCCAGACTCCCAATCACTCCCCAAACTTTCTGGCTCACTCTCCCCAGATTTACCATTGGTAATACTTTTCCAGACTTCATACTTTACCCATAGGAATCTGGAAGTCCTGTTTCAGCCTTCCTATCAGGATTCAGGCTTCCTGTCTCCCTATCTCCTAATCTCTAACCTCTTGGTTAAACCTAGGACCCCTTGTTCCTTGTCAATTCCCATGTAATATCTGTATCATTATTGTAAAAAAGCCTAATGGAGAACACTGAATATGGTTCAAGATCTCAGAGCTGTTAATTAAGCTGTTATTCCAATACACCCCTGTAAAGGAAACTGAGGAGATCCTCCCCAGTCCCTCATATGACCACCTCATGACCTGACATAAGGGATGTAATTTAAAGTTAGTTTGTGTGACCAGGAGCACCAAGGGAATGAAACATCAAAGAATAAACAAACTATGTTCTTCGGGCAGAATAATCATTATCTCAAGAAATATGTGTGTGTCCAAGGATCTGGCCTATCCTTGGACACATACATAAAATACAGGCATCCGGAGCTCTGGCCAAGCTCCCTCTTAGTTCTAAAGTTGTTTTCCCATGGTTTACATAGATATAAAAAGGGCCACTTGGGAAACAGACCTTTGGAGGTCTTTGTTTCAGAGATGGGGATGCCCACCTCTGTCGGACCCTGAGGACCATTTCTAAGTCTCCCCAGTTCCTTATGTCAGGAATTTGGAGCTCCCTGGTTTGGTGAAGTGTTCTTCTTTCTTTATCTATTTCTATCCTTTGTTCTATGTTGATTCACTTGATTGTATGCATATATACATTATTTTAATTCCTAATTCTCTATCACCTTAAGCATTATCAAATAAACTCAATTACTTGTTAAGTTAGCATCTGAACCTAAAGTAAAAGTACTGCCCAGTCTGTAATCCACTTCTGATTACAACCCCATATACCAACCCATCCAGGGGACAATGAAGGGACATTGGCCAGTATCCACCATTTGCTACCAACTGTAGGTGAGTGGCCTGTAGTCTGGAAGACATAAATCTAACAGAAAAGACTGCAGGGCCCAGATATAGGGAGAAGTAAAAGTGTAAGAGCCCCATTAAAATAATTTACATTTGACCTGCAGGATTATCTGATCTTGTTACTTTTTCAAAAGTTGAAGTAATACTTTTGCAGGTGGAGTTTTCCAACCCTTAATCAATAGTTACACAAATGACTTTGCCAAGAGACTGACTTTCACTTCCATTTTCACTGAAATTCTCCTCCCCAAGCCAAACTGAAGATGTTTCTGATTTAATTTCAGTTGTTTGGGGGTATTGAAAGACTACACATTCAAGTCAAAACAGCAAGATCTCACACACTTGCATTGATCTTTTACTGACCACTTGCTCTGATTATAGAAATTTGCTATAAAAGAATAAAGCAGGGACTAGATTTAGGACCCAAATATTTCAGGATAAAACATCCTTAGCCCTGCTTGAATTCACATAATTCACAGTTTTCCAACCATGCAGTGTCGTATCCACCGCATAGCCAGACTCAGGAATAGCCAGGTGGGTAACATTCCTTTTCAAAAGAATATAATGGGGAAACTGAGCCAGGAGGATCCCATCTTAGACTGAGGCTAAAATTGTCCTCTCAGCTTTTCCCAATGCTGACTTCTCACTTTTATCACATTCTCTCTGAGTGGCTTGTGGCATTTCTCTCAGATGGTGGATTATTGATTATTGATGGATTGTTATGATTCATCAGACAACTCACAATAAAATCATTTACGGTCCCATGAACTTTTACCTCAAACAGTAAGTTTCACTAATCACAGTCCAGTGGCAGAGCAGAGTCAAGATGACCCGTGATGGCTGGGGATGCACTGGATGACCTCGGTGTCTTTGATATCTAACCAAGCTCAAAGAAAGGATCATATTAGAAAAATCCTGGAAGGGATTCTGTTATGTCTTGATCTTGAGGAAAAGATGGAAAGAGAGGAAGAATACACTAAGGTAGGTGGATGGAAAGGAGGGTTAGGAAATATTATCTCATGTAATGAGCACAAGTATGTATCTATACAAACAAGAAGGAGGGAGTGGGTGGGAGCATCTTATGCCTGAATTCTGGTCATCTAGTCAAAGGAAGGAAGAGTACAGACAACGCAGAGTTGGGAATAGAAATACATTTTACTTACTAGTGAAGAGGAGGGAAAGGAGAGAAAGGGGAGGGGGAATTAGAAGGAGGATAGATTGTGGGAGGGATTAGGCCTAAGCAAAACAAATTCAAAGGATGCATAAGTATTTATAATTCTTTTTGAGGTGGCAAAGAAATGGAATCTGAGGCATTATGCATAAATGGAGTATGGATGAATAAGGTCCATAAATGTAACAGAATACTACTGCATTGAACCTGAATTAGCTTACTGTCCAACCAAGAGTCCAGAGGGCCAAAGATGATGAAATATGCTGCCTACTGGAGGTGAAGGAAGAATGAGAAATATTTCTTAGGACGTAGATATTGTGCTTTTTTTTTCAGATTGACTACACTTTCTGTGTAATAGGTTTTGTGTTTCCTGTGTTAGAGGAGGGAGCAGTTGGGAGGGTAAGCAGGTGGATCTTGGCTGATACAAATGTGTGTATTTGTATATGTGGATATACACACATTGGAACTTTGATCAATGCAATGATCAACTAATTCCTGAGGATTCATGATGACATGTGGCTTCTATGTCTTGATAGAAAGATGATACTCAGTGGCGATTGATATGATTTTCTTTAGATATAACCGTTGAGAAATTTTGTTTAGCTCAACTACATACATTCTTGTAATAGGCATTAGTTTTTCTTCCTTTTTCAATGGGAGGGGAGAGGGAGAGAAGTGGGAGGTAGGGAAGGGAGACAAGGCTAGTTTCTGTTGTAAAAGAAAAGAAACCACAAACCAAAATTTGAATTTAAAAAATAAAGTAAAAACTATTTCCCCTTAGACATTCCTGACTACATGAGTAAAAGTAGGGTGGGGATAATGATACTTATCTTCCAGTGCTAGTTGTGAAGATCACGCATGTGCCATATTGGCAAGGTGCTTAACTCAGTGCCTGGCACTTACTAGGTGGCTGATAATAAATGCTGGTCTTGAAAAACTAACTATATTTCCTTTCATCCTACCCCACCCCACCACCCATTTATTCTATTCTCTCTTTTGACCCTGTCCTTCCTCAGAAGTGTTTCTTTCTGATTACCCCCTCCTCGAATCTGCTTTCCCTTCTATGATCCCTCCATCTCTTATCCCCTTCCCTCCAGTTTTCCTGTAGGGTAAGATAGATTTCCAAATCTAATTGAGGGTGTATGTTATTCCCTCCTTAAGCCAAATCCAATGAGAATAAGATTCTCTCATTGCCTCTCACTTTCCCCCACTTCCCCTCCACTGTAAAAGCTTTTTCTTGTCTGTTTTATGTGAGATAATTTACCCCATTCTATCTCTCCCTCTCCTATTCTCCTACTATAACACTCTCTCACTCCTTAATTTTATTTTTAGATATCACCCCTTCATCTTCAACTCACTCTGTGCCCTCTATCTATCTATCTATCTATCTATCTATCTATCTATCTATCCATATATATTTTTTTCCCTCCAAATATCTTAATACTGACAAAGGTCTCATGAGTTACAAACATCATCTTTCCATGTAGGAATGTAAACAGTTAAACTTTAATAAGTCCCTTGTGATTTCTCTTTCCTGTTTCCCTTTTCATTCTTCTCTTGAGTCTTGTATTTGAATGTCAAATTTTCTATTCAGCTCTGGTCTTTTCATGAAGAATGCTTGAAAGTCCTCTATTTCACTGAAGATCTATTTTTCCCCCATGAAAGGATTATGCTCAGTTTTGCTAGGTAGGTAATTCTTGGTTTTAATCCTATCTCCTTTGACCTCATATTCCAAGCCCTCCAGTCCCTTAATGTAGAAGCTGGTAAATCTTGTGTTATCCTGATTGTGTTTCCACAGTACTTGAATTGTTTCTTTCCGGCTGCTTGCAATATTTTCTCCTTGACCTGGGGACTCTGGAATTGGGCTATAATATTCCTAGGGGTTTTTCTTTGAGGATCTCTTTGAGGAGGTGATCAGTGGATTCTTTCCATTTCTATTTTACCCTCTGGTTCTAGAATATCAGGGCAGTTTTCCTTGATAATTTCTTGAAAGATGATGCCTAGGCTCTTCTTTTGATCATGGCTTTCAGGTAGTCCAATAATTTTTAAATTATCCCTCCTGTGTCTATTTTCTAGGTCAGTTGTTTTTCCAGTGAGGTATTTCACATTGTCTTCTATTTTTTTCATTCTTTTGGTTTTGTTTTACAATGTCTTGATTTCTTATAAAGTCATTAGCTTCCATTTGCTCCATTCTAACTTTTAAGGAATTATTTTCTTTGGTGAGCTTTTGTACTTTCTTTTCCTTTTGGCCAATTCTGCTTTTTAAGGCATTCTTCTCCTCATTGGCTTTTTGGACCTCTTTTGTCATTTAGGTTAGTCTATTTTTTTTAATATAAATTTATTTATTTTTAGTTTTCAATATTCACTTCCACAAGTTTTTGAGTTCCAAATTTCTCACCCCTCCCCCCACGCCAAGATGGCATGCATTCTGAATATCCCTTCCCCTGGTGTGCCTTCTCTTCTATCTCTCCCCACTCCCTTCTCTTATCCCCTTCCCCTTCTATTTTCCTGTAGAGCAGGATATATTTCTGTACCCCATTTCCTGTATTTCTTATTTCCCAGTTGCATGTGAAAACATTTTTTTAGAACATGTGTTTTTAAAACTTTGAGTTCCAAATTTTCTCCCTTCCTCCCTCCCCACCCACCCTCATTGAAAAGGCAAGCAACTCAATAGAGGTTGCACATGTGCAGTTATGCAAAATACTTCCTTAGTAGACATGTTGTGAAAAACTAACTTTATTTTCCTTAATCCTATCAAGCCCTCCCATTTATTCTATTCTTTCTTTTGACCCTGTGCCTCCTCAGAAGTATTTGCTTCTGATTACCCTCTTTCCCAATCTGCCCTCCTCTCTATCATCCCCCAGCTCTCTTGTCCCTTTCTCCCCCTATTTTCCTGTAGGGTAAGACAGATTTCCATACCCAATTGAATGTGTATGTTATTCTCTCCTTAAGACAAATCCTATGAGAATAAGATTCCCTCATTCCCTCTCACCTTCCCCTGTTTCCCCTCCACTGTGAGAGACTTTTCTTTTTTGTTTTTTTTTTTGGTGAGATAATTTACCCCATTCTACCTCTCCCTTTCTTCTCCAAGTATCATCCTCTCTCATTCCTTAATTTTATTCTCCAGATATGACCCCTTAATCTTCAACTCACCCTGTGCCCTCTATCTATCTATATATACATGCATACAACTTTTTTGCTTCAACTACCCTAATACTGACAAAGTTCTCATGAGTTACAAATATCATCTTTCCATGCAGGAATGTAAACAGTTCAATCTTAATAAGTCTCTTATGATTTCTCTTTCCTGTTTACCTCTTCATGTTCCACTGGAGTCCTGTATTTGAAAGTCAAATTTTCTGTTTAGCTCTGGTCTTTTCATCAGGAATGCTTGAAAGTCCTCTATTTCACTTAATGACTATTTTTTCCCTTGAAGGATTATACTCAGTTTTGCTGGGTAGATGATTCTTGGTTGTAATCCTATCTCCTTTGCCCTCCAGAATATTATATTCCATACCCTGCAGTCCTTTAATGTAGAAGCTCCTAAATCTTGTGTTATCCTGATTGTGTTTCCACAGTACTTGAATTGTTTCCTTCTGGCAGCTTCTAATATTTTGTCCTTGACCTGGGAACTCTGGAATTTGGCTACAATATTTCTAGGAGTTTTCCTTTGGGGATCTCTTTCAGGAGGAGATCGGTAGATTCTTTCAATTTCTATTTTGCCCTCTTTTGTAGTTCTAAAATATCAGGGCAGTTTTCCTTGATAATTTCTTGAAAGATGATGTCTAGGCTCTTTTTTTGCTCATGGCTTTCAGATAGTCCAATAATTTTTAAATTCTCTCTCCTGGATCTATTTTTCCAGGTCAGTTGTTTTTCCAATGAGATATTTCACATTGTTTTCTAATTTTTCATTCTTTTGGATTTGTTTTACAGTGTCTTGATTTCTCATAAAGTCACTGTCTTCCAGTTGTTCTATTCTAATTTTTAAGGAAGTATTTTCTTCAGTAATATTTTGGACTTCCTTTTCCATTTGGCCAGTTTTTCTTTTTAGGGCATTCTTCTCCTCATTGGCTTTTTGGACCTCTTTTGCCATTTGGGTTAGGCTGTTTTTTAAGATGTTATTTTCTTCAGTATTTTTTTTGGGTCTCCTTTAGCAAGCTGTTGACTTGTTTTTCATGATTTTCTTGCATCACTCTCATTTCTTTTCCCAATTTTTCCTCTACTTCTCAAAATGCTTTTTGAGCTCTTCCATAGCCTGGGACCAATTCCTATTTTTCTTGGAGGCTTTGGATGTAGGAGCTTTGACTTTGTTGTTTTCTTCCAGTTGTATGTTTTAGTCTTCTTTGTCACCAAAGTTTTCTTCCTCTGCCTACTCATGTTCCCAGCCAATTACTTGACTTTTAAACTCTTTGTTAAGGTAGGGGTCTGTTTCCAGTGTGGAGGGTGTACTGTCCCAAGCTTCAGGGGTTTTGTATAGCTGTTTTCAGAGATACTTCTAGGGACCTGTAAATTTTTAGTTCTTCCAAGGTGATATGATCAAAGGAGAGGTATTTACTCCTTTCCTGGCCTGTGCTCTGGTCTGTGAGTGACTGCAAGCACTCTTTTCTGCCTTGGAACTGTGAGGAGGATTCTCTCTCCGTTACCCCACCCCAAGCTCCATCACACCACCACTCCTTCTCCCCCCAGGACAGCCACCCAAATCCAAGGATGGGCAAAGCAAGAGAATCCTGCCTCAGTGCCAGCAAAGAGATCCCTGTGTCTGATCAGCTGCTTGATCCCTTACTGTCTGTGGTCCAAGAGCTCAGGAAACAGCCACTGTCACCCTAGGGCTGCACCAGGGCTGGGGCCTGACGCACACTCCTCTCTCACCCAAATCTGGCAGACCTTTTCCTACTGACCTTCTTAAGTTGTCTTTGGCATTTGTGGGTTGAGAAGTCTGGAAACCACCACAGCTGCCCATGATTCAGTCTCCTAAGGCCTGTTCTGGGTTTGCTGGGGACCAATCTTTGCCGGCATGGCTCACACTGAACTGTGCTCCTCTCCTAGCCCTGCACAGCAGACTTTTCTCATCAACCATCTAGGTTGTCTTGGGCTGGAAAGGTATTTCATTCTGTCTTTTTGTGGGTTCTACTGCTCTAGAATTTGTTTAGAGTCATTTTTACAAGTGTTTAGAGTGGTTTGGGGATGAACTCAAGCAAGTCACTGCTTTAACTCCACCATCTTGGCTCTGTCCCCTCCCCCATCTTTTCTTTTTCTTGTCCACTTAGGTGTACTACAACGTGGTAGCAAAGGCTGCTACATTGTTATCAGTATTTTTATCTCTTCTGTCTAAATATAGCCACTTATCAATAACAAAAAATATTTTTGTCCTAAAACATAAATAAATATTGCTAATAATTTATGAAATAAATATTAGCTTTAGTTTATGAAATTACATTTGTTTTTGCTTAATTTAAAAAATCATGTTCATACTTACATACACATACAGCAGTGATGGTGAAGAAATATTATTAAAGGGCTTTTGTCTTTACTGGCTGCAATTAAACACTTATGTTTCTGTAGAAGAAGATGACAGCAATTTTAAAATCAAACATTCTAATACAATGATACACTAATTTGATACTTACATGCTGAGCAATGATGATAGGAAAATTTTAGAATTTTTTATTTTCTGTAATTAAACTATTATGTTTCTGCAGGAATAGAAAACTTTGTATGTACAGTAAAGGCACTGCAATTCATAACATGCAGTAGTCTCAGATCTGGGCTGAGGTGTTTCTAACAGTGTTTGTTGGCATTGGTGGCAATGGCAAGTACCAAGTGCTCAAGTTGTGTGCTCAGAACCGAGGCTGCAGCGAAATCCTGTGATGCAAAGTGGGCAAGTGCTGCCAAAGACATCTTAGATTCATGGCGCGTTTGATTTTTAATTAATTTATGGTCGCTGTGCATTCAGAGACCTACCTCCACATTCAGTTACATGACTCCATATGGGGTTGCAACCCACAGTTGAAGAAGTGCCACACATAGACAATGACAAAATGGACCATTTCACAGGAAACCACTTCAAAAACCACTGATGCAGGCAGCAAAGTGAGCCACTGTGGGAGAGTGAGAGAGCCATGCTGTGCAGAGCTGCTTGGAGAGACTTTGGACACCTCCAGTCAGTGCCCAGATGAGCACGAGTCCCAGAGGAAGGATGAAGGTCTTCATCCATGAGGATGGCGGCTCAACTCCTAAGAGGAAGGGAGTGAACTTGCCATGCACCAAGGGCATGGCCAGTGGGCAAAATGCAGGTATTGGAGCAGGACTTAATTATTTTATCAACCATTCCTCAGTCCTTTCTGTTTTGTTTTTTGTTTGTTTTGTTTTTTGGTGAGGCAATAGGGGTTAAGTGACTTGCCCAGGGTCACACAGCTAGTGAGTATCAGGTGTCTGAGACCAGATTTAAACTCAGGTCCTCATGACTCCAGGGCCAGTGCTCTATCCACTGCACCACCTAGCTGCCCCTCCTCAGCCCTTTCTGAAGCCATACAAGCTCTTAGGTGGCCGACCACCTTCTAGGTGAAAGATCAGCCTATTAAGAAGGACTCTGGTAAGAATTTTGCTAGCAATGACTAAGAGACCCCTTTTAGTTGTCATAGGACAATCATTTCCTTTGCCTTTACAGAGACGGATGATGGAGGCATCTTTGAACTCCTAGGGGACAACCTCCTCTTGCCATAGAACCCAGAAAATTTCAGTTACCTTTTGCATGAGCAGTGGATCACCTACCTTGTAAACCTCAGCTGGAACAGAATCGGCACCAGGCGCTTTGCCACACAAATAGAACCCAATGGCATTCAGAACCTCTTCTTCAGTTGGAACTTCAGCTAGGGAGGGATTGATTTCGACTTGGGGTAAATGGTCAATGGCTTCAGCATCGGTTGAGATGGTCTGTTGAGAACATTGTGGAAGTGTCCATCCCTTCTCTCCAGGATCGTGTCCTTGTCACTAATCAATGTGGCTCCATCAGCACTGAGTAGTTGAGTAAGAGTAGTTGAGTAGCATGAGTAGTTGAGATACAAAAGGTCTTTGGCCCATAAATAGCCTTCAGGGCATTATAAAAGCACCTTGGATTGTTACTATCCACAAAACACTGAATTTCATCTGCCTTACTGAGCCAAGAATCCTGCATCTCTCTAAGCTTCACTTGTGCTTTACTTTTGATGGAGTTAAATGCTGCCAGAGCTCTCCTTTTTTCATTTAGCAGCTGCCCACTCCTTTTCTGCTCCATTGTTGCCTGGTAGCTCAACTTTCCCTCCCAGTTAACAACTGTTCTGCTCAAAGAAGTGCTCTGATCTGTTGACACTGATTCTTCCCGTAGTCATTTTGCCTTGAGGCTGCCCACTTTTGTTGAATGCAAATATTTAGCTTGGAGAGGATAACTCTGTGATCAGTCTAGCACTCCACGCCACATAGTGTCTTCATCATTCTCACGAAGTGTCTCTTCTCCTTACAATCACATAGTCTATAACTGTGAGGGTGCATGCAAGAAGTTCTGATATGTTCAAGTAAATGGAAGACAGTATTGGTGATGAGAAGGCCATGAGATGCACGATGTGACCTGATGTTACTGTTTCCAACTCCATGCCTCCCAGGACTCCTTGCCATGTCTGGTAGTCTGAGCCTACTTTTATTATATTATGTTATGGAAATGCTTCTGAATTTCCCCATAATTTTTTTTTTTTGGCTAAGCAATGGGGTTAAGTGACTTGCCCAGGGTCACACATTTAGTAAGTGTCAAGTGTCTGAGGCCAGATTTGAACTCAGGTCCTCCTGACTCCAAGGCCAGAGCTCTATCTACTGCACCACCTAGTTCCTCCCCCATAATTTTCATCAAAACAGTCTTGATGTTTCAAGTGCTCTGACCCAGATGAGCAGATGCAGTGCTGTACCTTAAATTTTTGAAAGCTGCCCGCTCCTTTTCTGCCAGCTGTGTGTTGGCTCAACTTTCCCTCCAAGTTAGCAACAAACTGTTCCTACTCAGAGAAGTGCTCTAATCTGTTGACATCAGTCATTTTGCATAGGGGCCACAGCTTCTGTTGAGTGTAAATATTTAGCTTGAAGAATAATTTCCATTTGAATTGTCTTAGGAAGATTCTGAAGATTGCCTGGCAGGATAAGATACCAGGCTTTGAGGTCCTTCCTCTAACTAAACTGCCAAGCATTCAGACTCTCACAGAGAGCACAACATCAATGGGCTGGCCATGTTATTTGAATGCCAAGTGTAGGCTTGCTAAAAAGACTATTTTATGGAGAATTCACACAGGGCGAGCATTCTCAGGGTGGTCAGGAGAAGCAATACCAGGACACTCTCAAGGTCTCTGTGAAGAACTTTGCAATTGATTGTGTGACACAAGAGACCTTGGCACAGGACCGCCCAGCATGGTGTGCCCTCATCAGAGAAGGCACTGTGCTCTATGAGCAAGGCAGAATTGTAGCAGCTCGAAAGAACCGTGAGATGCACAGATTAGAGAGTCCACCCCAAAGGTTCACATGGACTATTTGTGCCTAATCTGCAGTAGAACATTCTGAGCTCTTGTTGGCCTGATCAGCGGTAGCTGGACACACTCCAACTTGGCTCTAGCATAGAGACATCATTGTGGTACTCTTCCACAATGAAAGACAGCCACCAACCAATTGTTTTATTCTTTTTTTTCTTCATGGGGACAGGATGGAGTATAAGGAGGGATGAGTTATTAAATATTGCATTAAAAAAGTGAAAGGGTATAATAAATTCTATAAGTCATTAATGAGATGAAGAGATAGAAAGGGAAGAGAGAGAGGAAGGGGAGAGAGAAAGGCACATAGAGGAGAGGGAGGGAAGGATAGAGAGAAAAAGGGGGAGGGGAGGAGCTCAGGTTTGTTAGAAACACGCTTGACACCAAAAATTTAGTATCAAGAAAGTTTATCACAGAGGAAGTCCAGAGGATTTAACACCCCAACCCTCTTCAGGAGGGGCGGGCCCTGAGTGCCAAGGTGAGAGTGCTTTTATGCAGTTTGCGGGAAAACTCCCTTCCTTCCTGGGTTACACCCTTCCTCCTCCCTCAGGCGCACTAACATTTTGCTGGTGTCTTCGGGTTGATCTTAACCAGTCTGAGCTGGCTCAGCCCTTATCTTGATTTGGGGGTCTTCTTGGAACCATCAGCTTACTTCTTATTGGCTAAAGCCAAGCCCACCTGCAGTGTAACTGCCTCTTTGAGTTGTTTTTATAACCCTCTGCACTTTTCTACCTGTGGAAACTGTGGAAACTTAACCCCTATGTAACTCTATCAGTTTGATTAAAATTAAAATCACTCCTGAACCAGATTTTAGAAAAAGAAAATGGAAACTCCTGAGGCAAGATCCAGTGGGTCTTCAGAATTCAGGACTATCATGAAATCCAAATACTTTAACGTATGTGTGTGTGTGTGTGTGTGTGTGTGTGTGTGTGTGTGTGTGTGTAACTGATTCTGTTTGGGTTGGGTTTTTTTGGACCAAACCTTTCATAAACGGTTGAATACCAGTTTCCCCCTTAACTGAAAGTTTGTCCTAAGAACAAATACAATAGGGTTCACCTTACCAAAGGTTTGACCAGGGAACAAACGGAATCAGGCTGTACATGTGCTATAACAAGAATATTTATTCTCATTAGGCCAAAGAATCATGTATCACATGGGAGTCAGAAAATAATTCTGACTCAGAAGTAAACAAGCTGAAGGAGACCCTTTATACGCTTAGAGCAATCCCAGCTCAAGATGCCTGTGTCAACCAAAATTATAGTCTCCATATGTGACAACCACAATATGAGAAAGGAATGTCTTAATAGGACAGATTGTAAATACAATAAGATAAGAGATTGTCAAAGTGTTGATTGAAATTATAGACCCAGGATGTCTGTGGTTCTTTCATCATTAACATGACTCTGTCTCTCTCTCCATGTATGTATGTATGTATGTGTGTGTGTGTGTGTATATGGAGAGGGAGAAAGAAACATAGCATACCATGTGTCCATAAAATACCAAGGTAAGAAAAGTCCCATTATTCAAGATAGTGTCTGGTTCAAGGATCCCTGCCCTAGACGGTCATAAACAGAAGAATACTCCCGATCACTTCATCTGGCCTTGTAGCTGCTGACACAGGAAGGGGCATTTTGGATTCACTCAGAGAGCAAAGCAAAGCATGTCTGTTATGTCAGAGCATGCAAAGCATTATGGTAGGTTAAACTCAGAGTGGGCCAAATCCGGGTTTTAGGCCTTTCTCAGGTGATGGGGGGGGCTCACAATGGTTCACTATACATATGTGTATATATATTATATATGTATGTGTATTACATATATGCATTGTGTATTATATGCATGTGTGTTATATGTGTATATTATATATGTATTGTGTATTATATGTGTATGTGTGTATTATGTGTATGCACATGAAATTCTTGATAAACAACCAGGAAATCTTACAAAATTATTCTATTAGACAAATTCCCACTTGCAGTAAAGATCTTATATGAAAGGCTGGGTAGCTAGCTTGGTAAATGGATCTATGGATAGAGCTGGAGTTCTCACCTCAGAAGAGACTTAAGGCCCACCTTTGTTGGGTAGTAAGAAGAGGAAGTGGCTGCTCACTCCCTTGCCAGGAATATCAGGCTGGAATTATACCTATGTATTACCCATGAAATATTTGACACCTAGGGCTAGGAATCTTTTATGATTCAGGATAAAAGCCCTCTTCCACAGGGAGGAGGAGGAGTAGTTCTGCCCCAGCCCCAGTTAACTTAATCTGACGGTTGAATTCCCACCCCACCATAAACACTTATTATTTGAAAGGAAATCAGAGATAAGTAGGAAAAATACAGTCACTGGGGACATCACCACAGATTAGCTTAGGCTGAACACTCTGCTCCCTCCATGGAGTCCACCCTGAGTTCTGCATGTCCCAGGAATTAAGGGAAATGGGAATGTGTCAGCTTCTTCCCAAATGGGTGGTGGGGAGCAAGGTGGCCCCTAAGCTTCCCCACACAAAACCCACACCTCTCCTCTTCTTGCACCATTCTCTCCACAGGTCAGGAGTCACGTCTCCTAACAGATATGCAGCATGATAGGGCTGTCTGTCAGCTGGTAGCCAAGGCTACCTGGAGTGTGTGTGTGGTAATTCTTAGCCCCTTGGACACCTTTTCTTTTTTTATGTCCATCCCTCACCTCCAATCATGTATTGGGAAGATCGGTAAACAGCAAGAAATTATGTGATCACCTGGTTTATAAAGGACAATGTTATCTCTTTGTGTGTGTGTGTGTGTGTGTGTGTGTGTGTGTGTGTGTGTGTGAGAGAGAGAGAGAGAGAGAGAGAGAAGAGAGAAGAGAGAGAGAGAGAGAGAGAGGCATTAACAGGGGCAAATAAGCTAATCATACTGACCTCTGCTCCATACACTGAATTTTACTCCTTTCTGGCCCCAACCCCCAATACACCCTTTCAGTTCCCCTAAGGAGCAGAAAGGTGCTGCATTTTGCCCCAAAACTAGGAATCTCTCCCAGTCACAAAAACCATTGGGCCCCACTTCCTATGTAGGTAAAGGGCATTCAAGTCAGCAGAATAAGGAGGAATAGAGAGGGAGATGAGGAAGAAGGGGGCCAACCTTGGTGTCCAGGGGAGGGCATGTCCACAAAATTCAAGGGAGGAAGGCTCCACTTACATCTATGACTCTCTTGAGCTTCCTCTTCTCCCCTCCAATGTGAGAAGACTTAAATTGATCCTGTATCATTTTCTTCTTGATCCTATTGACAATTGATTTTGTCCTGTGACTGCTTGAATCATGATTCTCTGTTTCTGAATTTAGTTCAGAATTCAGCTGCCCAACAAATGGGTTAATTCTCAAATCCTGTTCTCTTGCCTCAAGGAATTCTGCTGCCTTGCAGATGCAGTGAGCATCAGGGAGCCGTCCTTCAAGAATGTCTGGTTTGTTGTCCAAAGAAGTCTGGGTCTCTTTCTGGCAAGTGGACTCAAACAAGGAACACTTCCTAGTCCCCGGAAGAAAGGCAGGGGTTGTTGTTGGCCCCTCATTACCAAACTTCCCACCAAGCATTTTGCTCCCCATACCTCCACTCTGTAACCAGTCATGTCATCCTCAACCCTATGACATCACCTAACCTGCTCTGTTCTTTGTTCCATACTCCCCCAAACCTATAAAATTGTCCTCCTCATTCAGGGTCTTAGCTTTGCCTAAGAAGCTGAGATCCTATTTATTGGAAAATTTGCATTTTACTAATAAATTGATCATGCTTGGAACTTTGTGCTTCATTTGCCTTATTTTCACTGTTACAAATGAGAAACTTACCACTCTGTACTGCATCATGTGTCCACACTTCCAGCCAAAGCACTCAGTGTGCCTCTTATCAGGGTCTATCCTTACCTGGGCAGACCAGCCCAGCTCAGGGCATTCTCACCGAGCTCAGGCCTGATTGGCTGCATTCCATGGTGCCAGTCCCACCCCTGGGAGTTACCCTCTGGAGATGAAGGATTGGGGAGTGATGAGACAAAAGAGGGTGCTGAGTGTGGGGGGAAAGGCTGGAGTCTAGGGGCAGCTAGGTGGTGCAGTGGATAGAGCACTGATCTTGAAGTCAGGAGGACCTGAGTTCAAATCCAGCCTCAGACCAAACACTTGACACTCACTAGCTGTGTGACCCTGGGCAAGTCACTTAACCCAATTGCCTAAAACAAACAAACAAAAAAAGGCTGGAGTCTATCTTGGGTTCTCCTATGGACAGTCTCCTCTCTCTGGCTCCCTTAGGGGCCCCAGTTATGGGAATACTATATCTGAAACACTCAGAATGTCTGATTGTCTGGGTAAGAAGGGCAGCAGAATTGCCCAAAAGCTTCCTATCCACAGACCAGATGGGACCTGGTTTGTGAGCATGCCCAATCTTGCTGTGAGTTACCAAGAAACTACAATCTACAATAGCCTGCTTCTCCCACTTTCTAACCACCAGAAGTAGGGGGATATTGACTCAATGAACTAAATGTGAATCCATAATTTCATAACAGGGAGACTTCATTTTCTTTTGATGTTTTTAGGAAAATATTTTTAAAAGTTCAGACATTACCAGGGCAGCTAGGTGGCACATGGATAGATCACCAGCCCTGAAGTCGGGAGGACCTGAGTTCAAATCTGGCCTCAGATCAAACACTTGACAGCTACTAGCTGTGTGACGTTGGGCAAGTCATTTAAACCCAATTGCCTAAAAAAAAAAAAGTTCATGGAGGAAAAAAAAGTTCAGACATTACTTCCTAAAAGGCTCTGAAGGGATTGCACACCTCCCTTTGTAGAGCTGGACTTGCACACTAAGGGTATGACAGACAGGATGTGAATGACATGGATGTGTGTGTGTGTGTATGTGTGTACATATATAGAGAGGCTAAACCAAAGGCATCTGTAGGTCATGGCACACACCCTGCCCCTCTCCCTGGCCTTCAGCAGACTACCTCAGACCACAAGCATGGGGTAGGTCAGAATCCTCTCTAAACCATATGTCCTCAGCCTTTACCCATGGGTTTTGCTTTGGCCAGTCCACAGCTGATCAGGCTTAGATCAAAGTGAAGGTATTTTAATGAAATAGCAAGACAGAAAGTCATCCCATCACCCATCCCCATAAACCTCAGCACACTTTCTTACACACACATCACCGGTCAGTGGAAGAGGGAACATTCATGGGGCAGGGGACAGGCTCATGTGAAACCAAGTGGCCGAGACATCAGAGGCAAGAAAGGGCCATAGTCAGTTCTGCTGTAACACTCACTTTGAGGATGTGAATTTGTTCCAATATGAGCAATAGAGAATGACTGGCACAGTGGATAGAGCACTGGCCCTGAAGTCAGGAGGACCTGAATTCAAATCTGGCCTCAGACCAACACATGACACTTACTAGCTATGTGACCCTGGGCAAGTCACTTAACCCCAATTTCCTCACAAAAAAAAAGAGAGAGAGAATGACTGAACACACTTTGATTTGTGTTAGCCTATGTGGGCTTTCATCTTGGAGAAACAGAGAAGACGGAAGACAGAACCACTTCCCAATAACTCCCAAGCTGCAACCCTCATTCTGATGCCCATGTCTACAAGAAAACTTCGGGCTTTCTTAGAGTAAAGCACCACATTTATCACAGAATCTTTGGGGTAGTTGGAGCTGAGGGCTGAGGAAGATTGATCTGCCCCTCCCCCTTACCCATCTTCCACCATGGCCTGGAGCTGCGGTCCACTGAGACCACCCTCTCACCCAGAGCAACTCCGCTTTGCCAGCCCAGTAGGTGCTGGGGAGCAGGCTGAGCAGCAGTCCTTGGCTGGGAACTCAGCCACTATTTACTATAATATTTGATCATTTCTTAGCCATTCAAATGCATGAGACTGCGCTGCTGCCTTGATTTGGTTCCTATCTTTTTTTAGTGTGTCACTGATTGAATGATGTGCTCCTGACCCCATTTTCCCATCACCTCTGTGACTTTCATGGTGTGATTTTGTGTAGCCAGTGATTTTTAGGAACACACATGTCTAATGACAACAGAACAGACTGAACAGGGAGGTGGACTTGGGCTTCGGCTGCTGTAAAGCTGCTGCTGTCTCTGACTGATGTCCACCTTCTCTTCTCTGCAGGACCTGCTCTCTGTAGCTAGTTATCCATTCTGGCCTCCACTGCCTTCTCCAGGCCCTGGACAATCTATCCACTAAGGATATGCCTGAGGTGGCAGCTGTCTCCCCAAATCTCAGCCATCCACATTACGTACCATGTCCCCCCACCAAGGAGAAACTGCTTCCCTTCTGGCCTACTCTGCAAACCAGCTCTAAGCAGGGCCTTTTGCCCCCCAGCTCTAGACCTCCATAGTCAAGGGAAGCCTGCTGGAAGTTGGCTGTGTGAGCCCGGTAGAGAGGGAGGGTCTTCAGTCTCCCTAGCCTCAGACGACCACTGTGAAACCATCTTCATTCTCCCCAGCCAGAGGCCATGGAGCTTTCTCTCTCTCCTCTGCCAGGCTTCCATGCTGAGCTTCATGGCTAATGGGACATCAAGAAAACTCTGTTGCTCCTTGGGCTCCCTTGCCTGAGAAGGCTGGGGGTTCTAGGCTGAACTCAGGTCTTCTCAGAATTCTTTTTCTAACTGAATCTCTGAACTTTTTACTGGACAAAATATCTCTGAGACCCTCTGCTGTGTCCCGTGGGTCTCTCCATCCAAAGTCAACAAACAGACACCATCAAACTCACTTCCACTCTTTGATCAAATCACCTAGAGGAACTGCATCTCCCCAAGGCTGGTCTGTTTCCTCCAAGGAAAAGCCAGTTGAGACATCTCCAAGCACTCAGAGCCTCTGATTTCCACAGAGGGTGGCAGAGGAGCCCAGCACCACCAAATCCATTTCAGAAGTGGTATAACAGGGCACTCAGCAAGACTTGGCTCAAGAAGACCCAAAAGGAAGATCCATGAGCCCTCCATGCATCCCAGGCCTGCAGAGACCAGTGGAGGTTCCAGTAAAAGGTCTGAAGCCTGTGCTCTTTAAGTAAGGGTATGTTGGGGCACCTAAACCCACCTGGGTACCAAAGGGCCAGTATTGGAAGTAGACCAGGACAATACCCAGCTGGCTTCTGCCTTTGCTGGCTTATTCCTGCTGTCAAGAGCATGGCACATTTCAGAATCCATTAGATGTCAGGCGGGGTCCAGGCCCCTCCGAGCACCCACAGGCCCTTTGATATCTGGGTGGGAATGTTTGATGACTCAGGGGAATGCAAAAAGGCAAGGGGGCTATAAATCAATTGAGATGAGGCAAGATTAAAGATAGACCTGGTCACAAGAAGAGATGAGCAACAAGACTGCGTTGGGCTTAGAGGCATCATAGATAATGAAAAATTATGTGAAGTCAGTATACATGTTCTGGCTGGCTTAGCAGCTAAGCATTTAAAGAAAAAGCTAATCAAAAATATGGGGAGAAGCAAGGAGCAAATCTATAATGGATGGGCACCTCCATTTCTGGAGCTCAAGTAAGGCACCTCCCAGGGACCTGATTCCAACATGGCGTCCCCTTTCTGGCTGAGCACCATTCCCTCCCCCCATCCCAACCCATCACATCTATTTTTAAAGTTTCATCTCAAAAGTGATTCTTTTAGCCTTCACCTTAATCCTTCAGCCCTTGAGAGACCAAGGGAAGCAGACCCTAGATGCTTTGCCCATCCTTGGGTTATGGGTTTATGCCAGGAAGGGGCGGGCAGAGCCTGGGGTATCTCCTGCTGCTTCCTTGCCCCTGAGATACTACTGGGAAAGCAGAAGCATCAGTCTGATGGCTTAGCTTCTCCCCTGGCTCCTTTCCTTCCAGGCATGGGAGAAGGCAAGAAAGCTTGGGTGGGTGGGTTGGCTCCTCTTCTCTTGCTCTTTTGGGGGAAGGGAGCAGCAGCCTAGCAGCCAGCCTCCTACCTGGTCCCTATGGACTGTGAACAGCCCCTCCCACCCACTCTGGATCCTAAATAGAGTCTGGGCTTGCCTCCTGGGAAGGACTGATGGTGCTGCTGCTCCCAGGGCTCTCTTCCTTCTGTAACTGAGTGGAGGCAGTTAAGGATTTCTTCTTGGAGAATATTAGGTCTAAATTTTGGGATTCACTGATTTCTTTATTCTCTTTACATTCTCAGGTTTATCTTAGCCCTTCCCCAGAACAGACGAGGCCTCCAAAGCTGAGGATAAGTGAGGGTAAGTGGATGAATGAAAGGGACAGATGATAACTGAAGAGACTGAATAGTGGGTGGGTGGGTGGATGGAAGGAGGGTTGGTTGGATGGTGCAGATCTGTCTCTTTTCTTGCCCTTCTCATCACCTTGTGGGCTCTCTAGCTACTTCCATGTCATCTGGCCTTCCTCCTTGTAAAGGCAGCAGCAACATGGTGGTCCTCCTCTGCCTTCTAGGCATGGATGGAGGCAAGAGGATGCTTCCCTTCCCAGGGGCAAAGCAAGAGAAGAACCAGACCATCCATCCCTCTAGAACCAATAGACTGTAACCTCAGTGCTTTGCTCTCTACTCTGTTCCTGCAAAGACACAATTTGTCCTGGTTGTGTTTTCTGTTAGCCACATCAAAAGAGGTTGGGCAGAAGACTCATCAGACCTCACAGCAAGGCACAGGGAGACTGGGAAGGGATCTTGTATTCCCCTCCCTCAACCCTCATCCCACCTGAATTACAAACACTTTGGTGTCTGTCTACAAAGATATTATTTAGCCAGATAGAGTGATGTGCAGGACAGGTGGGCAGCCATGGGAGAGGAATGACCTAAAGCTCCTGGGAGAAGCATAAGGAATTTTGCAAGTGAGCCTGGGACAAAGGAAAGGAGGAGCATCACCATGGGAACCAAGCTGATCCTCTCTTGAATCCATCACAAACCTACACACAGGCCGTCCCAGACAGTGACTTCCATCTAACTTACAAGTGGGTGGGGATTACTGGGGGAGGAATCCCCTTCAACCCAGGCCCTTCAGCAATATTGATGTTACACTCAAGGACAATCCACTCTCTATACCAACCAACTTACACAGGCACACACACACACATGCACTAACGCATGCACATGTACACATGCATGTGTGTGCACATACATGTTCATCTGTGTAAACATGTCTATATGTACAGTCACATGTGAGTGTGTATTACATGTGAAAGCATAGCTAGGGTCAGCTATCCTGGCCTTCCTCTGTCTCTCTTAAATCTGCACATAATAGGGATTCATGGTGCCACAGATCACCTTCTTTTCTGTAATTCTTTGTATCTGGAAAGGCTCAACTTCATGGACATTTGTCATAGGAAGAAAACTGGAAGCGCACAAAGTGAAAATCTAGAGAATTCTGAATGTACCCTGACCTTGATCCCATCTTCCCCAGCTGCATCTCAAGTGGGTTCTCCAGTCCCACCCCAGAGAACACTATTGCAGACCT
Organism: Phascolarctos cinereus; assembly: GCF_003287225.1. Classification (NCBI taxonomy): domain Eukaryota; kingdom Metazoa; phylum Chordata; class Mammalia; order Diprotodontia; family Phascolarctidae; genus Phascolarctos; species Phascolarctos cinereus. Next base: position 40,006 of record NW_027555625.1, read on the forward strand.
GTCAAATGCCATGGGTTACCCACAGGTGATTGTGATGACATTCACTGATCTACAAGTATAGGACCTCCAGCTGTCAAAGAGAAACTTATCCCACTCTGTATTAAACAACATAATAACAGCGGGCATTTAAAGCACTGTACTAAGTGCTTTACTATTATTATCTCATCCGATCCTCAGAGCCATCCTGGGAGGGAGATGCTGGTATGAGCTCCATTTTACAGAGGAGGAAATTAAGGCCAACAGAGGTTGACTGACTTGCCCTGGGCCACACAGCTTGTAAATAGTGAGGCTGGGTTTAGAGTCACATCTTTCTGATGCCAGAGCTAGTGTTATGTGTACTGGGACACCTCCTAGCAGCCCTGAATTCCATCACTTCCAACAAACAATTCTTTTTTTTTTCAACAAATGCAAGCATTTTAATAATGAGAAAGAGCTAGAAAAAGGATCTGTAAGAAACTATAGAATTTGTTACATACAGATTGTTTTTAAAGACACACACACACACATATAGTTAAATTTTAAACAGTTGCTCTGTTTGTGTTTCCTAACACATTTCTTTTTTCTTCTTCTGGGCATTAAAAACGTTTTATTATGCTCCTTTAAAGATTCTTATAGAAATAACCCAATTCAAATAGAAGTCCTCTCCTAAGACAAATATGCATAGTCAAGCAAAACACATCAACGCATTGGTTACACTCTGCATTAACGGTCCTTCATCTCTCTGCCAGGAGGTGGACAGCAGGTCTAATCTCTGGAAGTCCGTTGTCTGCAGCTTCAGTCCGAGTTCTGATGTTTTCACAGCGGTTTTCCTTCACATGGTTATCGTATATAAATCACTCTCCGGGTTCTCCGATCAATCTTCCAGGTTTCTCAGAATCTGTCACATGTAATGTTAGAAACAGAGCCCCTCGCAGGCTCAGCAGGCTTGGGAAGTTAGCCCATTGCTTTCCCAGTTGCAATGCCGGGTGGAGTCTCACTCTTAATCATGAAACAAAGTCCTGAGTGAAAGAAGAATCATTTATTACGGTTCTTACAAGAATCGGGTGCGCCCCCTGGTGGGAGAGACACACGTGCAGAAGCCAGAGCCAGCTTTTATACTGTTAGGACGATCCTGCTCCTCCCAGCAGGGCTAGGATTGGTCCAGCTCATCTGAGTTACACTCTTCCTGAACCGCCCATCCCACCTCGTGTTAACTCCTCCCAGTTCATGCCTCCCATGTTCAAAAATGGCGGCTATCTCCGCCCTTGGGGCGTGTCAGCTAATATTCCATAAGCTTATTAGGCAAACGCGGTGGAGAAAAGTCTTTGCCCCGTTGTCCTTGACCCGGACGGGTTGCACCTGGTTTAGCCTCCAGGGCTCTTTCTTAAGGAGCTAGTTGTTTGCTGCATGTTTGGGGCACTTTCTGATTGGCTGAGGGACTATCCGCGAGATCTGGGAATCCCATTGTTCTGCTGTGGAAGCCTACCTTCTAAATTTTTCCCGCAATTCCCCCCATTTCTTTTCTAGTAAAGATTTGGCTTCCACACATTCCCAATTTCCGTGTCCTCTAATCTCTTTAACATGATTTCGCATTCTCCATCACTGGGAGAAGTCTCATTGGCACTTTCAATCATCATTCTTATTTTGCCAGAGCCTGCCCTCTGAACTCCCACCGTGGGGTAATCTTAATGAGGGTCATCATCCTCTAATGCGCCTGCTCTAACATCCTACGGCAGTTAATACTGCTGAATGGATACAGTCGTTCCTTTCCAATCGCCGCACCAGGATTCTAGCCATCCCTTTAATCAGAGATCCCAGAGTTCTCTGCCAGCTCCTCAGCTAAAGTGGTTAAACCTTGCAATGCCTTAGTGATGGTCCTATCTGGGGCTGTGCTGCTGGGCAACCTTTCATCAAGGGATGTTGGGGACTTAAAACAATACCAACAAACAATTCCTCAACAATCCAAAGCCAACATACATCGTACAGCACTTAATGCACACATATACCAATGTGCTTGCATATTCTGCATTTTAGCCTGTTCAAAAAAAGCACCTTCATATAAAGACAAGCACACTACAAACACGTAATTCCAAATTTCCTCATAAGCAGCTGCAGCTTCCAATACAATATTCACAGCTGCACATCAGTAATTGGCATTGTGTGGTCTCCTCGGAACTGCTTGTCCATTTTTCTGGGAACAGCCCCAATACACCTGCTTATGGGAAAATAGGCCCAGCCCCCTGGCCCCTGAACTTCGGGGTAGCCCCAACGGGACCTTGTACAGATCTCCTGTCCTGCAGTCCTCTGGCGGGTCTGTGGCTGGCACAACCTCAGCTTCTTGGAGCCTCCTTGCTGGAATATTGGGAAATAAAGAGAGAGTCACCTTCCCCACCTCCATCTAAGCCATTAGACTGCGGCATATTTCTTTGAAGATCTTGGCCCTTTGCTGGGTACAAATGCTCCAGTTGTGCATCATCTGCATCTTCTTCCTCACACCGTCTCAGGTGATGCCATGGAAGAAGAGCTGGCCCTGGAGTCAGGAAGACCTGAGTTCAAATCCTGCCTCAGACACTTCCTGGCTGGGTGACCCTGGGCAAGTCACTTCGCCGCCATCCTCCACATAATAACACCACTACTTGGCAGGGTTGTCATGAGGATCAGATGAGATCATGTAAACGTGTGATGTGTGAGCCTTAAGGTGCTGTCATTGTCATGGCTGAGGGGTGTTTTTCCTTTTTAAAGAAGTGAGCAGGCTCTTAAGATGCAGCTTGGCTTCCCATCCCTTCCTCCTGTCCTCTGGCTCACCAGTGAGGACGACCCCCAGCAGGGGGCGCTGTCTGGTCCCCATTTTTACAAGCTCCTGCCTCTCCGGGCTCCCTCGGTACAATGTCCATGATGCCTTTCTTCTCCATTTCCATATTTAGGAGGGGGCATTTACACCATTAAAGAGGTTACTTCTCTTCCTTTGTTTCTTCCAGTTGGAGACCCCAAAGCTCTTTGGAAGGAAAAACACTAGAGAATCAGATGGACGGTCGAGGTGGCCCTCAGGGGAGAAAAGGAACCCTCCTAAGGGTCATTTTTGGAGAATTTAGGACCGACATCAGGAAAATGTTCCAGAAAAGCACAGCCCGTAACTGATGCTGGAGAAAAAGTATGATGTGGAAAATCAGGAACCATGTATTGTAATTACAGAGAGAAGAAAGTATGTAAGTCTGCCCTGATCTATTCTCATTCAGATGCTATCCAGAGGGAAGAATGCTTGTCCTGAAAAGGGAAGGGAATAAGCATTTATAGAGTGCCTCCTGTGTGTCCAGCACTATCTGTGCTCAGGGTCCTTTACAAATGGTATCGAGTTAACATTATCTCTATGACAATTATTATGCTAATATTATCTCCATTTTACAATTGAGGAAATGGAGGAAAATTGAGGTTAAATGACTTGCCCAGGGTCCCACATTTAAGAAAGTATCTGAAGCCAGATTTGAACTCAATTCTTCCTTAATCCCGGCTCAATGCTCTAGCCACTGTGCTAAAAGAATAAAAAAAAAAAAAGCAACACATTAAAAGGACTGACAAAATCAATGCAAAGGGACACATTATATTTCTCTTCTTAAGGAAAAACCAAAATCAAAACCAAAACTTCTACTTTGCTGATGGCTGAGAAGCTGACAAGAAAATAATTTTTATACCCCAAATTGCCCTCATTATTATTTTCTGTTTAAAAGGGAGGAGGGGAGGGGTGAGTTGGGGTGAGCTAGGGTGGGGGAAATAGGACATTGGGCTTGACCACATTAACCCTGAAGAAATGGTAGGGTCAAAGTGTTCATATGTTCCTGCTAAAACAGCCCTCTTGGAAAATCAGTGTCTCTGCTTTACATAAAGTCAGCAGGCATTGAACTGAATACACAAGATGGTGTGAGGCCCCTTCCAGCCTAGATCTATGGTTCTATGTTTAGAGCCTTCCTGGTCACATGAGCAACAAGATGGTGGTCCAGGTATTCTCTCTGATCCCCAGAACCTCTCAGACCTCTCCAAAACAGAAATTACCCACCAAAGATAAAGCAGCTCCACCTGTTTCCATGTTGTAGGACATCCAGAATACAAAAGAAGGAGGAAAAAAAAAAACCAAGGAACTGACCCTCACTGACCTTGAGCTCATTCAGCACCCTACACTAGGAGACCCAAGAACATGACACAGGCTTGCGTCAGAACCGCCTCTGCACCTTCCTCTTCCCTATTTCCACTGCCATGGAAATACTCAGGCCATGCTGGCCAGCTTGACCACAGCCCTTCCCTGAGAGCTACATCCCAGAAGCACCAGTGCTGCAGCACTCTGACCCGCAGCCTCTGGACTGCCAGTGCTGGGGCAGAGAGCTGAGAAACTGAGAGAGCAAGACAGATCACCAGGATGTTATTGGGGGTGGGGGTGCTGTGCAGCACTCCATCAAGCCTGAGGGAGGAGCCCAGCACCCAGCTGTGGCCAGTTCTGACCACCCAAGAGTAGACTGGGGCAGGAACTTAGGCTGGTGAACTGTGAATTGCCCAGGGCAGGAGGAGGCTGAGGCACTTTGAGATCCAGCCCCCAAGGAAGCTACAATTAGAGGGGACAAAGTCTGAAATGAGAGCTAAGAAAAATGGGGAGTGAGGGAATCAAGATTAAAAGTGCCAAAGAAGGGGCAGCTAGGTGGCGCAGTGAAGAGCTCTGGCCTTGGAGTCAGAAGGACCTGAGTTCAAATCCAGCCTCAGACACTTAACACTTACTAGCTGTGTGACCCTGGGCAAGTCACTTAACCCCGATTGCCTAAGCAAAAAAAAAAAAAAATGCCAAAGAAAATACTAGGAAAAAAGAATCTCAAAGACCCTGAAACATAAACAGATCAATCAGTAGGAAAACTAGTAACAACAGAAGGAAATGTGGCCTCCAGATCTAGTAAATGAGTTCAGGCATCAATGAACACATACTGAAGAATGAAGGGAAATGATCCAGCCCTTGAGACAGAAAATTCTGTGGAATTTGAGAATGTGGCAGTGGAATTCACGTCCTGCAAAGCAAAACGAATGATAAGCAGAATAGAAACACTTGAACCTGCCATGGCAAGTCTCCAAAGAAACAAGAGAGAACCGTCAGCGGGGAAAACAAATACACAGTTGGGAAGGACAACCTAGCAGGAGAGAAGCAAAAACCAAGAACACTAAAGCACACATGATGCAGACCTCAAAGACAGGGTGAGGGGTCTCCCAGAACATGACAGCACAAAAACAAAGAATCAAAACAAAACAAACAACCTAATGTCATAACCAGGGAAATGTGGTTATGGAGAGAGCTTCCCAGAACTTCTGAACCTGGAAAATGAAACTCCAAAGAATTCACGGATCGCCTCCAGCACAAAACCCAAGACTGCAAACTCCAAGACACAGAGTGGTTCGATTTAACAGTTAAATTCAGAAACCACAAGTTCTGCAGCCATCAGAAGAAAGACCTTGACATAAAAAGGAAAGGACATTCCTGGGTCCCAGGGGGACACATCCTGCAAGTCTGAGCTGAGCCACCCAGGACAAAAGTTGGATGTTCAATAAGAAAGAAGAGCTTGAAGCATGTTCAGAAAGAAAACCAGAACTGAGGAGATTATATGCTTCTCGAACACCCCAAACAACAGAAATGCCAGAAGAGTGAGTAAACGCAGTGGGCAAGGACAGGAACAGCAACAGAGAGACCAGAAAAGTACACAGAGACAGGAGTGACAGCAGAAATCTGGTAGAGGTGACAGTGAGGAGGTGCACAGGGGGCATCATAGACAGAACATGGGATTATCTGCCTACAGCTGAATGCTTTTTCTTGTGGGACCACAATATAACATGGGAGGGTATGTGCAAGGGGAGCAAAGCAGGGGGATAGGAAGAAGGGAGAGGGGTGCCCTAGGGTCAAACCAAGGGTTAGCAATGAGGGAAAGGTGGCCTCTGTGGTCTCAAACAGAGAAGAGCCACAGGGCAGTGGGTAGGGCAGAGGGGGAAAGGCTAATGAGGGAAAGAGGCCTTACTCTGGAGATGGAAGGGACTTCACTGAATGAAAGCTCCTATGGGAAAAGGGAGATGAGGGCCTAACATTGGATGAGGCCAGAGGCTTTGGAGGCCTGAAAAGCCCATTTGTCCTGGGAGGAGGGAGTTGGAACAGTTGGGGGCAATTGGCACCTGGAGGAGTGGGACGGCATGGGCATAGGAGATGTGGGGGGGAAAGGGTCAACAAGACAGGGTATAGACCTGTGGTGGGGGTGCGGGGTGAGGGGACTTAACCAGGTGTGGGCTTTGTTTGTCAAGTCAGCTGCTGAACTGAATGACTTTCAAAGATAGTTGCTGTGAAAAATGGGAAGTAGGAGAATTGGTTCAGCCGATTTCACCACACTAATCCTTAAGTAATGGCAGAGCAAAAGCCTTCCCATGCTCTAGGGAAAATGTGGTCAAATATGGGGAGTGATGCTATCCACCACAGGTGAAACCACAGGCTTGTTGCTCCAAGTTAGCTCAGAAAGGTATTATACAAAATGGCTTCAAACAAAATTCTACATTACAAATTGACTTGATATGGAGAACTTCAACAGAAAGTCTTTAAAAATCTCTCCTTATGACCTTAGTTATTTTGGGACAGCAATATAATGGGCAGCAGGACCAGACCTGAGCTCACTTGGGCAGAATAAGGCAAGGAAAAAGGTCTAGCTTTCCTTTCCTAGCTCTAGAGAGCCCTTCATCTTTGCAGAGACTCACCATTCCTGAGCTTTATAACTGGATCAGCAGACTAACAGATGGCTCCCGTAGGACCTTTGGGGCACCGTTGCTGTCCCTATCACCTCTCATCAGCCTGTTGGATCAAGCACCATTTGCAGTTCACTAAGGCTGGGAGATGATTAAATGTTTCCACATTTTCATGAAATGGAATAATCCATGGTATGGTGATGAAATTGCCTGAAGAACTAGGACAGAAGGACAAGGTTATAGAAAGACTTTGGGGTTCCTTACCTTTTGATATAAACTTGTGACTATTTTTTCTAATGCATGACATTCTTTTTTAAATGGGGACCCAATGAGTTATTTGTTGTGGCCGAATGCATTTTTTTACATTTAATCCACAGATAGTCATACATAAGGTCACAACAAGAATCAGAATTCAGAGATTTTGATAAGGAAGGAAGAGTGTTTCTGATTTGTCTTAGTGAGGGAGAAATGATAGATTCTATTCAACACCTCCAAGTAATAAGGCCATGATCTAAATTACTGGGTCTTGTCATTTCATTCTAAAGATCATGAAAAGATCCAAGATTGAGATGGGTTTGGAACAATCTGGGATTCAAATGAAGGAGCTAGTTAAAATCCATTTCAGTGAAGGATTTCCATGAAAGTGCCAATTTACTTTTGGATGGGTGGTCAGGGTTGAGAGGTGGAAGCGGTGAGAAATTTTGGAGAAAGAGGTAAATTGATTTCCTGTACATTGTCCCATGCATTTTCCCTCGAAGAATCATCATAAACAGAAACTGTTCTAAGCCTCTTGTTCTGGAATAAGGTGAGATAGAAAGCCATCACTGGAATCAATCTTTAGCAATTTATTGCTGAGCAGAAGCAACAGAGACCAATGTCCATCGCTCAGTTTTACTGCAGTAAGAAAGCCAGTGCTTGATGGACTCATGATTTGAGGGCTCATTTCAGGACAAGGAGATTTTGAAATTCCTTCCTTAAATACCTGAGTAGTTTTGTGATCATAGGAAAATGGGTAGGGGAACCAGCCCCAAGCCCACTTTGAGCAGGGTAGTGTCAAACAGGGAGCAGCTTTGCCCCTTGGGCTCCAAGCAGGCCATTCAACGTTGTAGAGACTCCTCCATCAATCCTGGAGTTTCACAGGCAGATAGATGATCCTAATGCCAGGCTGCTTCATCAGGGTAGATGGATGGTGAGATGTTTATAAACATTCAGAGAGGCTGTATGGTGCTAAAATTCTTTAAAAGAACCAGAATAGAGGTCAAAGCTTATGGGGGATACTACTTATATAATGATGTAAACTTGTAACTGTCTTTTCTATTACATGACTTCTGGTTTCCAATAAGAGGTCCCAATGGTAGCTGCTTTTGGCCAAATCTGAAAGTTGTTTTTTTTTAAATTAATCTGCAGAGAGTAAAAAATGAAGTTAATTAGTAGGCTTACAGTGCCAGAGATTTAGTGCTGGGAAGGATTTGAGAGCTTACATAGCCTGAAAAAGGAATGTGGTGGAAGTTTCTGTGATCACCTCCATACATAAGATTTCAAGAACAATTTTTCATCTTTTCTTAGTGTGTTAAACATGATAGGATGCTGAACAAGCTCCTCCAGTTGATGAGGCAAATGTTTTAATGATGAGGCCTTAATATCTCCTTTTAAGGATCTTTGAAAGACACAACACTTTGATGAGTACAGATAAAAATCTTGGTGGTGCTTAGGGAAAATCCTTGAAAAATATTTTCAGTGAAGGATTTTCATAAAAGCTCCACAAGTAAGAAAGTATGGAGAATGATACAGATGGTTATCCTGCACATTGTACTATTCATTTTCCATGCAAGTCTCTCCATAAACAATTGGTTGCAAGCCTATAGTTCTTCAACTATGTGAAATAGGAACAATTGAATATGTCTTTTCTTTTACTGAGTATGAGCAGCAGATATACTTCTATAGGCATATTGTAAATACCCAATGATGTCCACACTCGGAAAACTCATATTTGAAGATTAGTTTCAGGAGAATAAGGGTTTTTTAATTGTTCATTGACTACCTTAGGAGATTGGCCATTATATTTTTGTTTTGTTTTGTTTTTGTTTTTTTGGATAGGCAATGGGGTTAAGTGACTTGCCCAGGGTCACACAGCTAGTAAGTGTTATGTGTCTGAGGCCGGATTTGAACTCAGATCCTCCCGAATCCAGGGCCAGTGCTCAGTCCAATGCACCACCTAGCTGCCCCAAGATTGGCCATTGTAAAAGAGAACAAAAAAGCCTATAAAACAAACACCAGCCCAGTTTGTGTAGGATGAAGGACACAAGTAGGAGCAGTTTAACCTTTGTGGATATAAGCATGCCTTTCAATTTCATATTGATGCCCAGCACTTCTCAACCAAATGACCAAATTAACAGAGTGGCTTCTGTCTGGTCTGTGCATCTTTCAGCTGTTCTTTCCAACATTTCTGTAATCGAAAAGGATGTAGTACTTTCACTTTAAATTTGGATCCTAAGACACAGTGACACTCTGGATACAAACTTAATAAGTAATTGGGTTTATTCAATAATGCTTAAGGTGACAGAGAAATAGGAATTAGAACAATGTACGTATGCATAAGATCCAGTGAATGATAATCAAAATAGAACAAAGAAAGAATAGAAATAAAACAAAGAAAGAATAGATACAGAACAAAGAAAGAATAGATACATCACTGACTAGGTGAGCTCCAACACTTAACACAGACCAGGAGACTTCAGGAGATGGTCATCAGGGTCCTAGTTGGGAAAGCCAACAGATTGGACGTCCCCATCTCTGAAGCAAAGACCTCCCTTTCCCAAGTGGCCCTTCTTATATCTATGTAAATGATGGGAAAACAACCTTGGAACAAAGGTGGAGCTTGGCCAAAGTTCCAAATGCCTATTTTTTATGTACCTTTATCCAAGGAGAGGAATGCAAGATATTCCTTGAGATAAGAGCTGTTCCGCTGTGGTAACATAGTTTGTTTATTCTTTGATGTTCTGTTCCCTTGGTGCTCCTGGTCACACATGCTAACTTTAAATTACATTCTTTATGTCAGGTCATGAGGCAGTCATGTGAGGGGCTGGGGAGGATCTCCTCAGTTTCCCTTCCAATTTCCCATCCACCTATTGAAATAGGTTTCATTTTGAGCCAAGGTAGGTAGATGACAGGATATTTCTATATCTGCAAGAGATGGCATATTCTACTTAATAATGCTGCGATTCTGATATTTTGCTTGGAATTACCTGAGTAATTTGCACTGCTCATAATTAATATTGAAGCCTCAGGAAAGCATTTATTTAAAAGTCTAGTTTGGTGAGTGTGTGGAGCATGGGGTAGACATGGCAAAGAAGCTCTGAAAAGGAAAGACATTACTAGTCTCCGCTTTATACTTTTCATTTTACACCTAATACTCACTATGAACTAAGTTGGTGAGTATTCACACATCCACTCATTGGGAGGAGGGGACATAGAGAGGAATAATGTATGGGGCACTTGGGCATGGGGGGAACATTTTTGTAGCAAAGCATCTGTGTAATAAAGAGATGGACATGCAAAGCACAAGCATGCCTTGGGTGCTGGAAAACTGCTGATGTTTTCTATAGATAACTTCCCACTGTTCTCCTTGGGATTGGCTCCATTGGAGGCTTTGTGGCCACTGTTCACTAGGTCTTTGAGATGCTCTCTTTCCCTAGGGCTGCTCTCCACTGAAGCCAAGAGCTATTCTCCACTCTAGGTGTTCCTCAACTCTGGCTATTTTGAGGGCCACTTAATTGCCTATACATTATACACCAAGGATCCTGTGATTTCAGCTCTTTTGGGAGCCATCTGGGATTGCTGTGGTTAATGAGCCTCTCCCTTCCATTGGAGAGCCTACATCCCTTTCAGGCTCTTTCTGTTCTTGGGCTAGAGTCAGTTCTCAGCGAAGGTGCTATCATCAGGGCTATCTGCCCCCTACTCCTCTATTTCCTGAGGGTGCTCTGAAGAATAGGTCTCCCCGGGATTGAAAACTGAATTCTATCTGTTGAAATTCCCTTTAGGAATGTGAAAGTCATTCCACAAGTATGACCCTCAACAGCTCACTCCTTTATGCCATTTAGTTCAAAACTCCCTGACCTGGTCCTTGGAGCAGACCTCTCCCTTCTTTTAATTAACTATTCCAATGAAAAGACAGAAAGAATGCTCCTCTGAGTTATTGGTTATCTAGAATAGAGAAATAATTGATATGTTGGGTCAAAGAATCCTGAGTCAAAAACACTTCAGAGAGCTGGAATGGGAATTGATTCAATGGAGGCTGGCCAGGAAGAAGAAGATTAAGAAGACTGAGATGGAACACCATGGTTCTTTTCAACCATCTGGAAAATGCCATGAGGGAAGAGGGAGAAGGAAGGTTTCTGTCTGGCTCTAGAGGATGTGACTAGGACCTGCAGGTAAATGTTAGAAGCAACACCTTGTTTTCCTCTTTGTAACAGAAAGCTTCCTCAAGGTTGGGGCCATTCAACAGAAGGAGCTGTACTACAAGGCAATGGGCTCCATCTCCTTCAATGTCCCTGCTCTGGCACAAGTTGGAGGACTCTCTCAGAGGTGTTGGGAAAGGGAGGCAATGTTAGCAGCCTTCCAAAGCTGCTTCTGTCAGAATCTGTGTAGTCAATGAGGATGAGAGAAGTCTACAGAAGTGGAGAAAAGCAAGCAGACTCTGGCAACGCCATGAAAGGAGAGATGAGTCATGAGAAGGTCATGCACTCCTGCTTCTTCACAAGAAAAGGCGATGCTGTGTTTTCTGGTGGATTTCTAGGAGCAGGGACATAGTCCCATAATCTTAAACTTGTAAAATCATTGGATAAAGTTTTGTCTTTCGTTTTAGTTTGGAGCTCCAATAGGACCTATTCAATTCAGACCTCACTTCTCCATTCTCCCTCCTCAAAAAAGTAAGATAGATGGAGAAAGGAAAAGAAAGAGAAACAGAAAGGAGAAAAGGAAAGGAACAAGAAGGGAGAAGGGAAGAGAAAGAAGGGAAGGGAATTACCAACTTTGGAAAGAACTACTTCTCTAAGGCCAGGAGTTGATCGAACTTTACCTCCAAGTGTGGCAACTTCAAAAGCTGCTTTAACCCTGAAGATCTATTTATCTATTAGTCTGAAGATCCCTCCTGGATGTGAAGCGAGGAGAGTGAGGAATTAAAATAAGATTCATTTCCTTCAGTAGATTTCACACCACCTGTTGTATTTTCAACAACCTATCATTAAAATTGTCAATGAATATAAATTTTTCCCATTTCCAGACATAAACTGCCTGACAAAGCAGTTTAGAGGCAGCTAGTGCAGCAGTGAACAGAACACTGGGTCTGGAGTTAGGAACCTGAGTTCAAATCCACCTTCAAACACTTCCTAGCTGTGTGACTCTGGGCAAGTCATGTCACCTCTGTTTGCCTCAGTTTCCTCATCTGTAAAATGGGAACGATGATAGCACTTGACTCACAAAGTTGTTGGGAGGATCAGAGATAATATTTGTAAAGAGCTTGGCACACTGCCTGGTGTAGTAGGTGCTATATAAATGCTTATTCCTTTCCCCTTCTCAATTCAATTCTAAATTGACTGTCACCAGTTGTAATGTCTCTGATACCTTTCTGAATGTTTAAGCTGCTCTAGAGGCCCCCGAGTAATTCTGACTTCCCACATGTGCTGAGTGCATGGTTGCTCCCGCTGACACAAATGATGATAGACTCATCTCTAACATACCTTCCAGAAGTGGCGGAGCGCTCCATTCCTTCTTCTTTCTATACTTTCACCTCAAGCAAAAACTTCATTTATCTCCTCCATTTACTGGATGTTCTGCTAGCTTTCATTCCATGTCTATAAGTCACTTAACCCCATTGCCTGACAAATAAAAACAAAATCCCCCCAAATGACCACCTCTTTTTGGAGGGATGGGTTAGTGAGGGCAGCCATGAGGAGTTACAGGGAACCAATCCAGGCCAACATTGTTGATTTTAGGAACAAGAAACAGTAGGGCCTGCCTTCCCTTTCTGGACAGGTCAGTTTCCCCTCCTGGTGCTAGCCAAGACTTCCAACTTTGTGGACCTTCATCACACCCAGAGTTTTAGAAAAGGATGAGAAAATACACAGAATGGCCTGAACATGGTCTTGGTTGGAACTAAGATATCCTCTCTGCCATCTCCCATCCACCTGTTGTCCTGAGATCCATTTTGGGGCAGCCAAGACTGGCAGATGGTCATAAACAATTCTGAAATTCTTTCCAAAAAGACTTAGGTAAAAGTTCCCAATGTAATTGGAAGATAGTGAAGGAATATTATATAACAAATTGAATTTATAAATATGATTTCTTATTCATGACAATATTTTCTTAAAGGGAGAAGTCAATAGTGATTGCTTTTGAAAGGGTCAAATGCATTTTTGAAATGTGTTTAATCTTTTTTTTTTACTTTAGTTAGGCAATGGGATTAACTGACTTGCCTAGGGTCACACAGCTAGTAATTGTTATGTGTCTGATGCCAGATTTGAACTCAGGTCCTCCTGAATCCAGGGCTGGTGCTCTATCCACTGCACCACCTAGCTGCCCCAAATGTTCAATCTTTGGTCAGTAACATCTGACTTCCATTGGTAGGATCACAATGTCATAGATTTAGAACTGGATGAAACTTGAGAGTTTAACTAGTGTGGGGATAATTGTCCAATCTGCAAGAAAGAGGTAGAGCTCTGAGCCAATGACATTTTATTAAAGGGCCCATGGCCCCTCTAACAAAGTGGACCCCAGCTCTTCCTCTTGATCTGAGATGCCCCCTTCTATTGGGGCCTTATTTTTATAAGACTTGATATCAGATTTGATACTTGAACACTCTGGAGGAGCTACACAAGACACAGAATCCCATTGGTTGGTAGACCTTGCTTCAAGGGCCAAAAATGATATATCAGCCAACAGATGGTATATTAGTAAGGGACGGGAAGTGTCTCGGGTTAGGTGAAGCACGGGGCATCTTCCCTGACTAAGTGGTCATAAGGTAGTCATAAAATGGTCACCTTCTCATGTTGGACAAGAGAAAGTGGATCGGAGGTACAAAAATGAGGTAGGGGACTTTCATGTGATTGAGTCACCTCTGCCATGCTGGGCTTGGTCACAGAACAAGGGAAAACAAGGGTGGAGGGCCTCTAGTTAGCTTCCTATGATTAAGTGAGTGAACTTACAATGTGCAGTTCACAGCTCCAGGGCCTAATCTACAAAATTTATAATCACTACCCCTATGGAATCATCCTAAACTGCTCAATACTGATTGGACTAGAGCAAGGGTCTCACACTAGTTTAACAAAGGAAGGTTCTGTCAGCACAGCCATCTTCCAAAGCACTGGAAATGAGTGTCTTGGGGAGAGTCTGAGTGCAGATCTACATTCTTTCTGAGTTGTCTCAGCGGGGTAAAAAGAATCACACTCTGATCAAGCACTTCCAGTAAGTGATGGAGAGATCATTGGGACGAGGCCTTGGTAACTCATTCTATAGAGCGCAGAGAAGAAGGACATTTTGGTAACTACAGATGGAGTTTGAAGATTCCGCACATCTTATGAGGACCCATTTAAGTGAAGGATTTCCTGGAAAGTCCCATTTATTTGTTCTTTGATTGTGTGAAGTAGAAAGTGTAGTAAGCCTAATTCTGTTACTAGCCACATGACCTTACAGCCCCTTAGTCTGCATTAGCAGCAGATCACCATCCATAAACAGGGTTGGAGAGGAATCAGCCATGCCCATGCTTGAAAATCACAACTTTACTTCCTCACATGACCAGATAGCAATCATGACAGTTCTATTCCAATAAATATCTGGAACCCGCCAAGTCAAGAAAGAGAGACCTTACTTGGACTCCTAGAATGTACATAATCTTAGAAATTTAAAATGTTAGAGCTGGACTAAGCCCTACAAGAACATAATAGGTACTTAATAGACCCTTTTTCATTCATTCACTCCCATCAGCACCTTGGAGAGCACACTTTTGTTGTGTAATTTTATTTATCACGCTCACTTCTTCCTTTGTGTGGTGAGAGGTTGCCAGGTTGATGACTTGGTCATGACCAGGAACCTTCCACGCCGAGGCACAAAGAATGTCCTGAGAAGGCAGGTATGCCATACCATCTTAGAACCCTAGAATGTCGGAGCTGGAAGGGAGCTGAGAGGTCATTGCTCTAAGCCCCCACTCAGCAGTGTACTTCTGTTGTGTAGCTTTATTTGTCACACTCACTTCTTCCTTTGCTGTGTTGTCATTTCCATGAGTTGTGGCCAACAATACTGTTCTTTTTGTTGTTCTTCAGTCCTTTCAATCATGTCTGATTCTCCATGACCCCCGTGCGGTTTTCTTGGCAGAGACACTGGAGTGGTTTGCCATTTCCTTCTCCAGCTCATTTTACAGATGAGGAAACTGAGGCAAATAGGGTTGAGTGACTTGCCCAAGGTCATAGAGCTAGTAAGTGTCTGAGGCCATTTTTGGACTCAGGAAGAAGGGTCTTCCTGACTCCATGCCTGGAGCTCTATCCACCATACCACCTAACTAGAACAATCTTCTAGAAGCTGCCAAGTCAAGAAAGGGAGACCATATTTCAAGCATGGAATGATTTAATGACTGGGCCATGTGACCTCTGTGCAGATTTGCTACCACCCCTGCAATGGGTACATTGATGGTACAATTTTATGTGTTTGTTTGTCAAATCCTCTGCTTACCCAACTGCCTCCTAAGGTGGGATGGCAAACTAATGTCTGCTATGATCTACATTGTCCTTAAGTAATGACAGGCTAACAGCATTCCCATACTAGGTGATGCTCTAAGCCACAGGTCAGACAGTTTGATTGCTTCTAGTTAGTTCAGACAGGTATTGGACAAAATGGCTCAAAACAAAAACCCAAATTAGGAACTCACTTGTTCAGTTTTGATTTCTGGGGAATGAATATTTGAGATTCTTTAACCACCTTAATAAATTACAAGCATAAAAAAAATGGAAGGGGGGTGGATAGGGAGAAAACCTCGTTCTTGACTGTAGTAACATGTCTACATTGTGGAGGATCCTGTCTCTCTTGTTTGCCTCTCCAAGAAAACCCAGGAATCTTTTTCAATCAGACAATCTTCCCTAGAGAACTGAATGGAAAAGTGATAGGACCCTCATCAAGTACATCCAATAATGAGGCCAATATCTTTATCAGTCTGGTTTTTTCGGGTGGATGGAAGTGAAGGTAAGAATGTTTAGAGAACAAAATCCATTTCTGCTCAGTGCCTTATCGATGGCTTTTCCATGGAAGACTCTCCATAAATTAAGTGGTTTTAATCTGTTGTTCTTTAATGGTGTGAAACAGAAAGCCATAGAAAGGGGAGCTGCCCTTTGGTGATCTGTTACTGAGCATGAGCAAAAGAAATCTCACCATGAGTGCATTTTTGCCAAAATGAACCATGATCAAACTTGGCAAGCAGATGTTTTGAAGGTTAGTTTAAGGGAAATGAAAGTTTAAAATGCTTTCTTTCACTACCCTTTATATATGGAATGGAATTTGGGGGTTTTCCATATTTGACTTCTCAGAATTGGTTTCCATGAAGGGTTTCCTTAAAAGTCCCAATTATTTTGACAGGATTGGGATAAGGAGGTGCGAGAAAGAGGCTCAGGAAGGTTGAGAATGGAGCACACTTACATTGCTGTTCTGTGCTTTCTATTTTTTAAATTTCCATCCAGCATTCTCCATCAAATAAGTTGCTGAGGCTTTGTTCTTTAATAGCCTGTGCTGAAGCTTAATAAGCAGATATCTGTCACAGGCAAATTTGAGAAGTAACAAGCCATGCTCATGCTTGAGAACTGTAACCTGACTTCTTTCTTTGACTTGTCCATAATGGTGGATTTTCTTGCCCAATTAGTATCTGGAAACTACCAAGTCAAGAAAGAGAGAATTCACTTAGATGTCCAGAATATAATATAGTCTTAGAACTCTAGAATGCTAAAACTGATTGGAGGCTTACAAGAACATTTATTGTTCAATCATTCAGTCATGTCCAACTTTTTTTGACCCCATAGACCATAGCGTACCAATACTATCCATGGGTTTTCCTTGGCAAAGATACAAGAGTGGTTTGCCATTTCCTTCTCAGATGAATTAAGGCAAACAGAGCTTAAGTGACTTGCCCAACGTCACACAGCAAGTAAGTGTCTGAAGTGGTATTTGAACTCAGGTCTTCCTGACTCCAGGCCCATCGCTCTATTCCACTGAACCACCCACTGCCTGACACGCACTTAGTAAGTACTTAATAGATGCTTTTTCCATTCATTCAATCAATAAACATTTATTAAGTATCTACTATGTGCCAGGCACTGTGCTAAGTTCTGGGATTGGTTGGTTGTTATCTTTTGTGCTTGAAGAGGACCCAAATGCCATCACTATGTTGGGGTCAAGGTCCAGTGTGTCCGACTGTGGCTGATCAGCCCAATATGAGCTCAGAAGGCTCTACCACAGGTTGGGCCCAAATAGTCCAGGTGAACATTTGGAGTGGAGATATCGCTCTAAATTTGTACAGCTCATGTTTCTTTTGAGCTGCTACAATTCTGCCTTACTCATTGAGCACAGTGCCTTCTTTGATGAGGACACACCATGCTGGGTGGTCCTGTGCTAGGGTCTCCCATGTGTTGAAATCAATTCCAAAGTTCTTCAGAGAGACCTTAAGAGTGTCCTTGTATCACTTCTTCTGACCTCCATGTGAGTGCTTGGCTTGTGCGAGTTCTTCATAAAATAGTCTTTTAGGCAAGCATACATTTGGCACTCAAACAACATGGCCATCCCATCAGAGTTGCACTCTCTGCAGTAGTATTTAAATGCTTGGCAGTTCAAGAAAGGACCTCAGTGTCTGGAATCTTATCCTGCCAGGTGATCTTCAGAATCTTCCTAAGACAATTTAAAAGGAAGAGATTCAGTTTCCTGGCATGGCACTGGTAGATTGTCCAGGTTGCACAGGCATACAACAATGAGGTCAGCATGACGGCTCTGTACACCTTCAGTTTGGTAGTCAGTCAATACCTCTCCTCTCCCACACTTTCCTTCAGAGCCTTCCAAACACTGAACTAACTTTGGCAATGTGTGTCAAACTCATTATCAATGCATACATCCCTGGAAGTATACCTCCAAGGTAAATGAACTTGTCCACGGGATTCAAAACTTCTCCATGTGTTGTAACCAATGGTTCCACGTATGGATGGCATGTTGCTGGCTGGTTTTCTTGGTGTTCACTGTTAGGCCAAAATAAGCACAGGCAACAGAGAATTGATCTGTACTTTGTTGCATCTCAGCTTCAGAGGCTGCATGGAGTGCACAATCATCTGCAACAAAAACTCTTGCACCAACTCTTGAAGCCTTTTAAAGTTAAATAATTTACCATTGGTGCAATACCTGACTTAATGCCGTCTTTGTCCTTAAAGGCGCCCAGCAACATTGCTGAAAACATCATGCTAAAAAACAAGGACACAGCCTTGTTTCACTCCATTGGTGACTAGGAAAGTACAAGAGCATTGTCCATTATCCAGAGCCTGTGCAAGCATGCCCTACAATACGACAAACTTCTTTGATCAACCAGATTTTGACATAATTTTCCATAAGCTGACAGCATCAAAGGCCTTGGTCAGATCCACAGACGTCGTGTGCAGGCCTCTGTTCTGCTCCTGGCATTACTCCTGGAGTTGTCAGGCAGAAAACTCCATATTGACTCTTCCTGGGCCCTTTCTGAAGCGCACTGGCTCTCAGGTAGATGACCACCTTCCAGGTGAAGGATCAGGCTATTAAAGAGGATTCTGGCAAGAATCTTACCAGCAACGAGTGAGAGAGAGATCCTCCTGTGATTATCACAGGACAATTTACTTCTTTACCTTTATAGAGATGGACAA
This sequence comes from Phascolarctos cinereus, assembly GCF_003287225.1. Lineage (NCBI taxonomy): Eukaryota > Metazoa > Chordata > Mammalia > Diprotodontia > Phascolarctidae > Phascolarctos > Phascolarctos cinereus. The sequence goes on from NW_027555625.1 coordinate 58,641, forward strand.
TGGAGGCTCCTTGAACTCCTGGGAGATAACCTCCTCTTACCATATACCCAGAAGATTTCAGTTGCGGGGATACAAAAAGAGACAAAAGACAGTCCTTGACCTCAAGGAGTTTACAATCTAACGGGGAGACAACATGCAAACAAATACATACAAAGCAAGTAATGTACAGAATAAATGGGAAATAATTAAAAGGTGGTGCAATGAATAGAGTGCTAGGCCTAGAGTCAGGAAGACTGAGTTCAAATCTGGCCTCAGACACTTACTAGCTATGTTACTCTGGTTAAGTCACTTCACCCTGTTTGCCTCAGTTTCCTCACCTGTAAAATGAGCTGGAGAAGGAAAAGGCAAACCACTCCAGTATTTCTGCCAAGAAAACCCCAAATGGGGTCACGGAAAGTTGGACATGACTGAAACAATTGAACTAGAACAACAAAAGAGGAAAAACCCTGGAAGGCTTCCTGTAGAAGGTGGGATTTTGGTTGGGACTTAAAAGAAGCAAAGGATGATGGGCATGCCAGGCATGGGGAGATCCATAGAAAATGCCTGGAGCTGAGAAATGGGATGCCTAACTCATGAGACAGCCAGGAGGCCAGTGTCACTAGATCAGAGAGTGATGTGGGGAGGTGGGGGGGGCTTGAAGATGGAAGGTGTAAGAAGACTAGAAAGGCAAGAAGGGGCCAGCTTATGAAGGCTGTGAATGGTTTTGTATATGATCCTGGAGGAGATAGGGAACCACAGGAGTTTATTGAGTAGTGGGCTGACCTAGTCAGACCAGCACTTGGGTGGCTGAATGGAGGATTGAGTGGAGTAGGAAGAGACAGGAGCCAGGCAGACCCGCCAGCAAGCTGTTAGAATAGTTCAGGTGTGAGGGGATGAGGGTCTGCACCAGGCTGATGGCAGTAACAGAGGAGAGAAGGGAGTATGTTCTAAGATGCTACAAAGGTGAACTCAACTAGCTTTGGCAACAACTTGGACAGTATCCTAGTTTGGGATCCTGAGGGACTGGGAAGACAGTTTTGCCCTCAAGAGTAATAAAGAAGGTAGGAAGTGGGGAGGGTTTAGGAGTAATCATGATCTCCATTTGGGGTGTGGTGAGGTAAGGAGACCCTAGACGTCCAGTCTGAGGTGAGTGAAAGGCAATTGGTGAGGCAAAGTTGGAGGTTGGCAGAAATTCTGGGGTGGTGAAGATAGATCTGAGCTTCATCAGAATAGAGAAGTTCATTAAATCCATGGCAGCTGCTGAGATGACCCAGTGAGCCCCTCCACTGGCCCCTCTGAGAATGCTGTCATCTTACTTGTCAAACTCACTTTTTCCACAATACGAGTGGAAATTATTTGCTGGAATGCTCAGTTATAACTGGAAACTGCAGAGCCAAAAAAAGAGAATGCCCTCCAAATCCTGGAATGTTCTTTGATCCTAGAATCCTAGAATGACAGAGCTAGAAGGGGCTTAGTGGTCCTTCACTCCAAGCCCCATATTTAACAACTCACTTCGGTTCTCTAGTGTTGTTTGGCAAACTAATTTTTTCCCTTATCTGATGAAATGTCAACACTCTGTCTCCTCCCCAACCATCAGCTGGAAACTGGCAACCCAAGAAAGGGAGACTCAATGTAGAGCCCGGAATCTCCTCTGATGCTGGAATCCTGGAGGGATAGCTGGGAGGGAGCCAGGGGCTTTTGTTTTGTAGGGTTGCTTGTCCAGCTCACTTTGGCATCCACTTGGGGTTGTTTGACTTGCAGACACACAGCAAAGGCAGTAATCATTTTTTAATACCAATACTTAGGTGTTTTGTCTCGGTGTTGGTAGTAGTGAGAGATGACTGAGGTTGTGGTACTGTTAGCATGAGGCTTGAGCTGCCATTATATTGGACATCCTCAGACCATTTGTTAGTTACACCCCCATGGTGCTGAGGCCCTTGTGGGGTGGATCTCCCATGGATGGATTGCATGGAGCTACACAACCTGTGCCCTCATCAATACCATCTCATGGGGTCTTGTTGCTTCATTTGAACACCCCCATTTTGGCAGGGTCTACAGCTACCAAACCCACATATGGGTGCTGCAAAACTACCCTACTCTTGGTCAGTGGGCTCCGAATCTAAATTGGACCCTTTCTGTGGCTGAAGAGACTCCCTGATGAAAGCATCCGCTCCATCAAGATTACAGCAATCCCCTACAAATCTCCTTAGTCAGAGTTTGATGTCTGCGTGCCTACATCATTCTTGAAATGGGTAGATCAGACATTGTCCCTGACAGTGCAGAAAGCTGTTACTGCATTTCCTCAGTCCTTTGGAGCGATGTCATGGGAGGTCTGGATGCTCAGATAGAGCCCAGGCTAGGGAGTCCCACCCGACTTGGCAGAGCGTGACTCTCAGGAGTGTTACTGGCGCTGGCACATGTTCCGGCCAGGCAGGTAACAGAGGCAATATTACCATGAGAGGCTTTACCAGTCTGCAGGAGCTATTCAATGATGTTGGTCAGCAGCCACACGGGGTCTTGCTGGAGGTGTGTTAATTTAAGAGAAAATGCCCGTGGGACACAGAAGTCCTGGGTCTGACAAGGTTTGCCTAGCCAGGTCCAGAACCTCGCGTTTCTGAGCCAGAGTGACGCCTGGTCTGGAGTCCCTCCATTAAGGATCTGAGCCTGGTCAGGCTGGTTTGCTGTATGCAGTGTTGTCAATGTTTCCCTGGCTTGGGCTTCTGGGAAGAAAGGTGTTACCATTTCCACAATCAGCAGCAGTCCCAAGCCTCTTGTGATTGTAAACGCACCCGGCAGATGTAGGAAGCCACTGATGTCAACAGTATGATGCATTATGGCCTCAGTAATGAACAGCAAGGCCTGCTATAGGCCAGGTACCATATTGGGTGCTGGGGATACAAGGACACAGCACAAGAGAATCCTGGTGCCAAGGAGCAGACGCTAAACACCCCAGAATGTCCGAGGTGGAAGGGGCCTGAGAGGTCATTTGCTTCAAGCCCCATATTTGACAAGAGCCTTTTGTGGTCTGACATAACCGAAATTCTTTTTCCTCTTGCATCCATTAGCATATGTTTGCCTTGCAGATCCAGCAACAGTGATCAGAAACTGCCAGGTGGAAAAAGGATAGGGAAAGATGGAGGGAAGAGGGACCACTTCCCCCCTCTATATGGAGCCAGGCCTTTCAGGTGTTGGAGGTCCCATCCGTCTACTGAGCTGGGTCCATCTATTGGAAGGCTTGCTGGGAAAGAGCACTAGCTGGTCCTAGATCTGCAGGTTCTCTGGCATTTGTTGTCATGTGGAAGCTCTGGTATTTTGCTTGGAATGAGCAGGAATATTGGCACTCATCATGAAGAATTCGTTTAAATGTTCCAGCTTTGTGGATGGACGGGTGATGGGCTAGATATAGTGAAGAAGGGTTGAGAAGAAAGTACATTCTTCTCTGCTGTACTGTTTTCATTCTACCTCTTAACACTCTCCATGAACCCAAATGTGCCAAGCCTATTCTTTTATGGGAGGAAGGAGAAGGCGTTTGCAGAGGATAGCCTCGGTCCCGACACTGAGCTCTTGGCTGTCCTGACCCATAGAAATGCTGGAGAAGAATTGCTTCATTTGGTCATTTGACCACGCAGTCACGGGGGCTTTCTCGTTCATCGTCTGAAAACTGTCAGAGCAAGACTAGGTTATTGTTAAGACCCTAGAATGTCCGAGAATCTTAGTGAGACAGAATTGTAGGGCAAAATGGGGCCAAAATGGGGTTACAGGTTTCCTGTGTTGGACAGCGCATTTCTGTACTTATCAAAGTGACTGCTTTCCTAACTGCCTCCAAATTCAATTGCTGTTAAAAAGGGAAGTAGAGGCAGGAGATGGGGGACAGCGGGCCATTAGCCCACATTAGCCCTTAGTGAATGCCAGGCAAAGAGCATCCCCATGCTCTGTGCAAGTGTGGCAAGGTCCTGATGGTCATCTGACAAGCCCCACAGGAAGACTGAGGTCAAATACCCCAAATTATGGACTCAGTTTCTTTATGTGATGTTTAACATTAAATTTGGAATTTCTAAGAATTTAAGGACTTCAAGGACATGGGCAATGGGAAGCCCCCCCGGGGCCCAATCTGATATCTTAAAGGAAGGAAGAGGGTCTTGCTTTTTCCTTCTGTGTCTAGACAGACCTTTTCATTAGTGCCCAGGGAGGTTTAGCAAAGGATGAGTGGTCCCTCCAGAGTGTCTTCTGGGACAAGACTGTTCACTCCAGTGCCTTCTAACTACCTCTTGGACCAGCTTCTGTTTTTAGGTGGGGAGATCAGATGTTTCTAAGTCTGCACGAAGTAACATATTTCATCCTATAATTTTGAAATTCTTTAAAGCACTAAAAGCCCCATGATTGTGAGCAGACTATTGGGTCTTCTTTTATGACAAATTAATTTTCTAGATACATTTTCTCCTTTATGACACTTTCTAAAATAGGGAACCCAATTGTTCCTTCTGAAGTTGTCAGAATGCATTTTCCATTTTTAATCCGCACTTGGCAACATTTGGTTTCCATTGGTAGAATGGGGTGGGGGGTGTCAGAGTTTTAGAATGGGAGGAGACTTTAAAAGATGTGAGGTCTCTCTGAGGAAAGGTCTAGAACTATTCCTTGACAGTCATTTCAGTTGAAGATAAATGCTCTGAAGCCCATTTTCTGTAGGTCTGTGCCAGCCCCAAGAGTGTGTGTCTGTCGTTGCAGGCTGTTGCAGGCTTCCCAAGGAGAATAGGGCTGTGTCTATGTGCTCTCCTCCTCTCCTGGTCATCACTGTTTTTTGACACCCCATCAGCTGTTTGCTTCCAGTCCTAGATGAGTATATTTGTCCCTGTGGGAGAACTCCCCATGATGTGGTCAAAAACCTTTACAGGTCTTCCTTGTGCATGTCTGTGAATGGAACAGGTAGGTTTAAGTGAGCACCCTCAGGAAAGAGAACTCTAGTATTATTAGGATTTCTTTTTTCCCTTGAGTTAGAAACTGGTAGGCTATTTTTTTTGTTTGTTTGTTTTTGGCATGGCATTAAGTGACTTGCCCAGGGTCACACAGGTAGTGTCAGGTATCTGAGGCTGGCTTTCAACTCAGGTCCTCCTGACTACAAGGCCAGTGCTCTACCCACTGTGCCACCTAGCAGCCCAAAACTGGTAGACAATTACCCAGAATTAAATCTAGATTTACTTTTGTTGGATTGGTAAGCTTGTTTGTAAAGGTAAGGAATTATTTCTTTCATCTTCCTGAACTTGTGAGTGAGAGTGTGTGTGTGTGTGTGTGTGTGTGTGTGTGTGTGTGTGTGTGTGTCTATGTGTGTGGGAAGCTGGGACAGATTGTTGTTTTAAGTGTTCTCATTTATATGGAAGCCTTATCTAAGCAAAAATCTTATCTTATCTGGTCCTAATAGACTCATACACATTTTCTACTATGTTTTCATTTTCTGTGCCTTTGGGATAAAAGGATTTCTGTTTGTTTTGTTTTGTTCTTTGGGTAGAATGGTCCAAAGTCTTTGAAATGTCTATGGTTTTATATGCTTCCTTAGGGTGGCATTTAATTTCTTCTTGTTCTAAATTTAGCCACTTTGGGTGAAAAGAGCAGGAAATGGAAGAATTCAGAGTGAAGAGCAAGATCTCTCTTCATTTTTCTTCTGAGATACTATTGCCTCAAAAAATAAAGTTAAAAAAAGGAAGCAAGAAGTATCATGTATAATAAAACCCACTCAGTGAAAAGTAGAAAATAAACTTGAGATAATTAAAATGGCTGAAATAAGGTCTAAATAATATGTACAATAGTCATTAGTTTTGTATATATAGAACTTCTCAATAATTTTACCATCAGTTATTTTATTGTATAAGAAAAAAAAGGTTGGAAATTTGAAGTCATTGTTTATTATGACTAATATTTATTGACACAATTATCACAGAGGCAACATATAGAAAGTGACAGTTCCTCTAATCGCCTTCCAGGTTATAGATATGTATTTCTATATTATGTTTTTGAGGATGAGGAAAGGTTTTTTGTTTTGTTTTGTTTTTGGAAACTAGACCTATGCACTGTTTTTAATTGTGTTAAAAGATTTGTGAAGAGGCTGCTTACAATCTGGATCCTAATTAATCTGATGATTTGTCCCTAGGAAATCTCTGGCCAACTCAAACAGCTATATCTGCCTCTCTGTGCCAGTTCTCTTGTGTTGTGCTGAGCTGTGTTTCCTTTTCTTCTCAATCCCCCCAACTCTCTCTTCCATCAAGCCCCACTCATGGCAACTATGATAGACCTGGTTTTCAGAGGAATGGAAGACAAAAACCTAGAGACCTAGTCATTGGATTATATCTACTAGTGAGAGTTTGAAATGAATGCACTGGAATGTAATAAGAAAAAATGTGTTGAACACAAATTAGCACCCAAACTGAGCTACCAGAATATGAATTGAAAATCTGGTAGTTTATCAAGGGAATATAATGGTCTCTCCCATTGTTCTGTATTATTAAAGTAACAACCCATGAATTAAAAATGAAGACTTCTCCTTGATACAGTAAACTTCTTGAGAAATGCAATGTTAGATTTTAACTTGTTTTACTTTTTATTTTCTTAATCAATGACCCTGAACTTTAAAGAGGGATGTGAGACCCACAATAATAAGATGTAACAATTTATTAGGTATCAAAACTCCCCTCCATTGGTGGGTTTGGGAAGTATTCTATCTTTTTAAAGCAATACAGCTTAATTTAATTACAAATGACATGATGTAATGATAGAGAGAATTTGTGCTTTTCATGAAAATACTTGTCTGTCTCTGATCTGGAATTCCACAAAGTAGAGAAACTTGACAAAGGTAAAAAAGAATAAACTTATGTTCGGGCCATATTAAAAGCCTCCTTGCCCCACTGCACAAGAAAATAAACAGTTGTGCTTTTTAGGCTGTGATGAATGTCTGACCATGAGGAAATGGGAATGAGACATGACAGATGCTGAGGCAGAGATTGGAAGAAAGGATGCCTCTCTCAGACTCCTGTGGAGGTTGATAGTATCAGAACTATCTGACATTCATTCGGACACCCCAAGTCAGGGGATCTTTACCTGACATCCAAGAACTTTTTTAGAAGTATTTGTATAACCGTATTTCCATGTAACTGGTTTCCCGGACAATGCTGTTTATTTTATGTATTTAAAAACATCATTCTGAGTCAGGGTCCTAAGGTTCCCCCAGACTGCCAAAGGAGTCCATGACACAAAAATAAGAACCCTTGCCCTAGATAATTGTTTGGCCACTGAGAAAATTAAAATTATTCTGTGTCATTTAACAATTGATTCAATTCTGTAATTGACTGTTCTGTATTGCTGCTCCATTTTGTGTAATTTCTCAGTACACATTTTCCCATCCCTGAGTCAGCTCTTCCTCTGAATTAGCTACAAGTTAACTTGTTATCATCCCCAAATGTATAGTGTTCACCCTGCAAAATTCTTAGTCCCCAACAAACCCTTCTAGGTGCCAGAAAGCCTGCTAACTCAGGTCTACTGACAAGACCTGCAAGATTCATACAATTAGGTAAGGTACCAGAACTGGAACCTAGGGTTCCTGATTTCAATCTTCTACTTCCAGCATTCTCTCTATCACACCACTAGAAGATAATGAGCTTACAACAGAGGCCTTGTAATGCCAACTCCCTCTGCTCATTTGCAATGGTCTCTGTTCTGTTTTTATTCTTACTCGTCCTATTTAATATGTGGTTCATTTTGAAAGAGGACTTTAACTGTCCTTTGGCAAGTAGGTGGAATATAAATTGAAAATAAATGATAACTAGTTATAAATGATTTGGATTTAACTAGAACCTGGAATAACCCATTGTCCTTTTACTCTTCCAATAACATAAATAGACTAAAGTTGCCTTTATATAGTACTCATGTTTAATTTAAAGTAGCATGAGGTTTTTTTTAACAAAACACATTTAAGATTCTTGAACCAGAAACCCTAGACAAACAATTATGAGATTCCAGTACTAAATAACTAAGGGACTCCAGAGAACAAAGACTAATGTACTTAATGAAGCATGACAACATTTTAGAGGACATGATACAAATTGAGATAAAGTACCATTTATATTTGGTCAAATATATTTTTGTCTAAAGGTAACTAGATCTCAAGTAAACAATAATTGTTAAATATCATGGAGCATTATGCCTTGTATTAAATAGTGTAATTACTTTCCAAGCCATGGGATTTCAGTGAGTGAGTCATTTTTTTCTAATGACTTCCTTTCTTGCAACTCGTATACAATTTGGTGATCACAGTTATTCATTTTCCCCATACAAAAGTATATGCCTTTGGTGTAAATGCCTCAATTTAAAATAGTGAAATTGCATATATTTGTGTTTACTTATATATGAATATATTGTATTTCCCTCCCCCCCTCCCCCCCCAGTAGAATGTCAGCTTCCTGAAGATAAAGGATTGTTTTATTACTGTCTTTCTATCTCTGGAGCCTATTACAGTACTTGGCACTAGGTAACTAGGGGTTGATAAACGATTCTTAATAAAAAAAAAAAAATAACAAAATGAAATAGTGAAATTGCAGTCATACAAAATAAATTGGCCAGAGTTTTGTACAAGTGTGCTTATAAAAGCCTTATCAACCAAAGCAAAAACAAACAAAGACCGGCAAGATGCTGATGGGTCCCACAGAACAACTGATGTTCCTTAATTGTCAGAGAGGGGTGGTCACTAGGCCCCCATGTGTTAGCCCCATTGTCCCCACCCCCACAATGCTGTCTACACTGTAACTGACTGTGTTATTCTTCCCACTTAGTAACTCTGTACTCCCCAACATACACACACACAGGGGAAGTGTGTCTACACCACCACTAGCCTCACTCTCTGGCCCAGGGGGCTCTTCCTTCCTAACCTCCCAAGCCCAGCGTGCACGGTGTCCTAGACCACGGGGGACCAGTCCCAGCCACCCCTCCTTCAGTGCCCCCAGCTCACTCTCATTCTCTAACGGTTCGCCTTTGTGTGGCTGGGCTCCGGGTGCTAAGAATACCAGACTGACCAGAAGGAGTACCTGGCCTCTAAACGTGTCCATGAGGGTGGGGGCCGAGCGTGGGCGCTGTCCTCTAGATCTGTCCAGCGCTTCCCTCCCCCCTCCTCCCTTGGAGCTGACCCACAGCCCTCAGGCTACCATCCTTAGCCTCCCTTGAAGACGCTCCCCAAGCGTCCAGGACCTCGACCTACCAACCAGGGGTCCCTCCCTCGGCCCATCGGCCAACAACCCAAGCGGACGCTGGCTGTTTCGAGGTGAACCCTGGGGGTGCCCATCCCTGCCAGCCCGCTCCCCTGGCTCCGAAGCACTGTCTTCCAGGGGGCTCAGGCGGCCTTCCTCGGTTCCCTGGCTTGGCGGCACCCTCTTCTCTCCGCGGCCAAGACTAGCCCAGCTAACCCGTGCCCTCCTCCCCAAGGTAGGCCTCCAAACATTTGTCATTTGCTCCTCCTCCCCTCCCACGTGCAACCCTGGTCCCTCGTGCTTGCGGCGGTCATCCGCCAAGCTGCCTGACCCTGTCGCCCCGGGAGCCGCACTGGCGCTCGGACCCTCCCCGGGCCCCTCTGTCCAACGTGGGTCCCCTCTCCCCTCCATTCAGCCGCCGAGATGCTCCAGGGGGTCCCTCCCTATAGTCTCCAGATCACATAACCCTAACGCTAAAGGCAGCGTTCAAAGCCCTTCACACCCCGCCTCTGCCCCGCACTGGGGGTCCGTTCTTTGAAGAGGACACTCCATCCCCTGCCTCCACTCCCTGACAGAGCCTCCCTCCCAGGCCTGCACGGCTGAGGGAACAACAGCGAGAGGAAGAGGGTTCCTAAATGCCCCCCAGGGAAGGAGGCAAGGGCAGAATCAGGAACCAATAAGAGCAGGCGCCCCGAGACCAGGCGAACGCGTACAACCCACCCAAGCCTACAAACTACGTTTCCCCAGAAAGCAGTGCGCACACGGCAGTCACACCCGCCCCTCCCTGGGCTACCATGGAAACCTCGATGGACGCCTCGGATGCTCTCACGTGACTTCCGCTTCCTCCTCTCAGTTTTCCGCCCGCCTGCGCATCTGGGCCGTCCTGGCTCTAGCGGCTCCCGGTAGGAGTCGTCTGGAGACCCCGCGACCCTGCGATCCTGCCCAATGCCCTTTGCGCCCGTCGCCCCCCTCCCCAATTAGCGGCGAAGGGTCTGCTCTTAGAACGCTTCGGCGAGGGGCGGAGAGGCTGCTTGTGATGCCCCCCCTACTGAGTACCTTTGTAGCCAATCAGCTGAGCCCACGTGAGTCCCCAGGCCCTGCCCCTGCTCTCCCCGGTTGGGGTCGTGTCCGCCCCCTTGGCTGGCCTCGGGGTGTTCGGACGCCCCTTCCCCCAAAGGGCCGGGAATCCTCCCCCACCCCCCCTTTGAAGTCTGATGCCCTTCCCCCACCAGCACGTGGTCTCCTCGGAGATCGAGAGACCCGTGCTCAGCTTCGCAGAGGGAGCTCTCCGGCGTGCAAGCTGCGGCAGTCCCGGGCCGGGACTCGGGATCCTGCCTGTAGTCCTTCAGTGCAGCAGTCGCTTTTGGGGGGCTGAGACCCTTCAGGAGGTGACGACTGGCTTCGTCGTGCTTCCTTCACCCCCTGGTTATAGTGGCTCAGGACATTTTTATTTCTTTTTTGACATGTAGGGTCCAGGCTCTTTTTTTTTTTTGTCTTGGGATGTTGTTTTAATGTCTTGCAGTATCACGGAGTCATCGATTTCTCTTTGGTCTGCCCTACCTTGCTTGGGTTAGGGTCACCACCTCCTCTTCTGAGGTTTGCATTCTGGTCATTTCTTAAATCTCATTTCTTCCAGGTGTTCCTGTAGGCCTGTCCGTGATGCTTGATGTCCGTGTAGCATTAACCCTCCCCTTCTTTGTGGGGAATCTCTAGATGGGCAGCGATTTTGGAGCCGGGCTGCTGTCCTCTTTGGTTCACTCCGCTTCCATTTTTCCTTCCTGAATTGTGACTTTGTTCCCGGCCAGGCTCCATCACTTGCTTTGCCTTTGGATGAGCTTTTAGCTCTACCTGGTCTCACACTGGATCACCTCCCTTCCTACACTGACCCCTCTGGATCTTTAAAATTTGCATTGTTGGATTTTCAGGGCCTCTTATGACTCTTAGGAACCTCAGATACCCAGGGTGTCCCAGTCTAAGGCTTCCCACCCCCCCCAACCCATGTTTATAACCACTGTGGACCTTCCTTGGGGCCATCCTCTGCCCTTCCTGCCTGCAGAATCAGAGCCTTCCAGGTGACACATGTCTTCAGGTGACTCTGGTCCCACTGGGAGACTACAGGCTTCTTCTCCTGCATGTCACCAGCTTGTCCCTCTTTCCCGTTCCCCTTGAGCTTATGGCTGACCTCATGGGCAGTTCTCGGGTGGAAGAAGTCACTTGTTGCTGTTTCTCATTGGATTTCCTGGGTCTTCTTCAGTCTGGTCTGAATTTGAAAGTTTGGCCAGAGAAGGTGTAAGGAAGCGGGGTCCTCTGCCTCTGTTCAGGTATCCTTGCCCAGAAGCCCTGTCCATCTCTTCCCTCCCCTCCCCATTCAGTTGAGTGATTGCAGAGAAGTTGCCCCCTTCTCTTTTCCATGCAGCTGTCCAGTCCTTCCCATTTTTTGTTCTCTTTCATTCCTCATTTGTTCCCTTATTCCCATCCCCCTGGGAATCAGCCCTCTAGTTCTGGTCCTAATCGCCTCACCTAGACTCTTGGAGTAGACTCCTAATTAATCTTCTGGCTCTGCTCTGTCCTGTCTGTTTTCTGTTTAGCTAACAGAATAAACTCTCTATGGCTCCTTGGGTTATTTTCAGCATCAGAGGTAAGATTAGCGCCTCTCATGGTTTCCTCTTCCTTCCCTCTTCTTCCTTCCCAGTTCTTCTTCAGGAGGAGTGACCTTTGGAAAAGAAGAAATGGTCCCTGTACTGACAGCAAGGGCCCAACAGGTAGGTGGAGTTCCTGTTTCTTATGGGAGGGAAGAGCAGCCCACTTTCAGACTGTAGTGCCTTTCATGATTGAAAGGGTCAAGGATTAAAACAAACCTGAGATTGGCCTTTGAAGAATACTATGTGCACAAACAAAGCCAATGCATCTAAAATTAAAATGAATACGAGAAACTGAGGGGGACTTTTTTTTTTACAGGAAATTTTTCCGATAAAAGTCTGATTTCTCAAATATATAGGGAATTGAGCCAAATTTGTTTTGTAAGAGCCATTCCCCAGTTGATAAATGATCAAAAGATACAAACAGGCAGTTTTCAGAAGAGATCACAGCTATCAGTAGCTACATGAAAAAATGCTCTAAATGATATCGATTAGAAAAAAACAATGACTCCAAAGTATCACCTCACACTTGTCAGAAGTGACAGATGCTGGAGGGGTTAATGATTGTGGAGTTGTGAATTGGTCCAACCAATTTGGCAAGCAGTTTGGAACTATGCCTCACTGCTAGGTCTGTGTCCCAAAGAAATCAAAAGAGAGAGAAAAGAACCTAGTTGTACAAAAATATTCGTAGCAGCTCTTTTTGTGGTTGCAAAGAATTGGAAATTGAGGGGATGCCCATCATTTGGGGCATGGCAGAATAAGTTGTAGTATATGATTGTGATGGCATACTGTTGTGCTATATAAGAAATGACAAGCAGGCTGGTTTCAGAAAAACCTGGGAAGACTTGTACAATCTGATGCAGAGTGAAGTGAGCAGAACCAGTGCGGTATACTGCCGTACACAGGAACAGCAGCATTGTAACGATGGTTGATTGTGAAAGACTGGACTCTTCTGATGGATACAGTGATCCACCACGATTCCAAGGAGTCAGTATGAAAATGTTCTCCGCCTCCAGGAAGAGAGAGAAGTGTTGGAATCTGAGGGCAGGTGGAAGCAGGCTCTTTCTCTGGAGATGCAACTAATACAGAAATCCGTTTTGCATGATTTCACATATGTGATAGGTATCCTGTTGCTTGCCTTTCTTTATTATCTGCAATAGAGTCTGAGGCTCAAAATTCTGAACGTAATGACTTATTTCTTTTCAAGGCAAGCAGTTGCCAACAAGTCAAGTCATCTGATTTCTCAGTACTCAGACAAAGGAGTGATTTACAGAGCTTACTTTTATAGTAGGAAAAAGGGAATCACAAGTTACAGGTGCCTTGAGAAATTTGTTTTGAATATAATTCAATTTGATGAGGTAAGTCACCTGATCTGTGGTTGGGCCCAGCACATCCAGGAACAGTATGGGTGTAACTCGTTCTTATTGCTGACATTTGGGGCATGGATATAACAGGGTGTTTTGGGCAGAGTGGGAGCGGGACACTCTCTAGATTCATTATTCTATTGGCCATCCATCGTCCTGTTCATTGGGGTGATTGCCCTAGCTGGAAAGTTACAGCTGAGGTATAGGTGGTCTGGAGTGTGGGAAAGTGAGGATGGGTCTGTGCCAACCTCAGCTCTGCAAAAGCAGGAGGTTACCCTGGCTGACAAAAAGAGGGACACAGCTCCTGACAGAAAATTCTCTTTATAGCTAGCTTAATAATACTGTGATTGCATATGTCTTCATCTAAAAGCTGTCTGAATTAGACCTTATAAACTAAAATAAATCATCAGGATAATCAATACTAACTTGATTAGGAATTATTTCTTTCACCTTCTCCATGGGTGGGAGAGGGAGAGAATTTGGAACTCCAACTAAATTTTTTTTTAAAAAAAGAATACTTATAAAGGTAGCTGTAGAAGCAAATAATTTGTTCAGGGTAAACTGGGCTTCCTAATTCTATGTTCCAGGTACTCATTTGCATGTGTCATATTGGAGAACTTTGGAGTTAATTGGGTAGCCCCGAAACAGAGAAGTGTTTTATGATGTTTGGGCCAACGTGCATTACCTGTTTAGGGCTTAATGTTGGAGATGAGGATTCAGGGGAGCACCTCCAGAGAAAAGGAGGAGGAACTCAGTCTCTCTGTGGAGTGTGTCCTGTTGCTTGGAGGCTCAAGTCTGGGAAGCGAAAGGAAAAGCAGAGAGGATCTACTTCTCTGAGGAGCCAGAGCAGCCTGGGAGAGATTTCTGTCAGTCTTAGGACAGTGATATGTCAGCCTGCTTATGCACCCACTGGGCTAAGCCCAATCTGGGAGTGCCAGAGTGCCAGCCCCACAGATTGACCAGTCCAGCTGAGATACCCAGGACCAGTGAGGGAGTGGTCCCTGGGGCCCCCATCACATTTCGGTTGAGGGATCCCCCTTTTCAGAGGATATTGACAAGTAGTTGTTTGTCAATTCCAAAAGATGTAATTGCCTTGACAGAGCTAAGCCCTGCATGAAGGGCTCTCCTCCCAAAAGGAGGGCCTCCTGCCTAGGGGTTGGGCTGTGTACATTCTTTGATCTGTGTGGCCCTAAAGAAAATCCTGTTCTTCTGTGACTGTTAATGCCAGGTAAACCATAGGAAAGGACCTGTTCTGGCTACACAGGAGAACTTCCTGCATGAGGGATTCCCTGGTGCTGGTGGGCTCCTGCAGAGGCCCCTGGTGATGTGCTGAGCCTCAGGATGAGTCCAGAAATGGGCTTCATAGCTAGAGGGGAGAAGACAGTAGAGTCTGGGGAGTGGGGTTGGGGGACAGCCCCTGAACAAGGCCCTTAGCAAGACTCTCAGAGACAGGCCTTGACTGTCGCTCCTAGAATTGAGGGGGAGGGAATGAGCTGGAGGGGAGTTGGAAGGTTATATGTGTTTCTGATTAGATTAAGCAAAGATCCCTCTATTTCCATATGTTTTTGTTGTTTTTTTTTAATTTTTAGGCATTTGGGGTTAAGTGACTTGCCCAGGGTCACACAGCTAGTAAGTGTCAAGTGTTTGGTCTGAGGCCAGATTTGAACTCAGGTCCTCCTGACTTCAGGGCCGGTGCCCTATCCACTGTGCCACCTAGCTGCTCCCTTCTATATGTTTTTTAAAATAATTTATTTTTTCCCAATTAATGTAAAAACAATTGATCTTTTTATTTAAGATAAATTTACTTATTATGGTTTAGTCATTGATAAATGCAAACATCCCAAAATACAAAGAAGAACCAGAAAAAGGATTTACGTGAAACTGAATTTTGGGGGGGAAGTTTGTATTGAATTTCACACTGTACCGGGTTTACTTCTTTTTGCTTTCAAAGACACATCTTTTCACAAACTATGTGGTCACACACCTTGTTCTGAGTTGTGGGTTACCCAGGGCATCAGTAGAAAGACTCCTGGTTCAGTGGTGACCCACATAGCTTAAGGGGTGTCGGGAAAGACCCTTAGGACCCCCACAGATGGGGGGGCAGAATGAGGGATGGGGGATGGGCAGCCTGAGAGCCTAACATGAAGAAGAGCTGGAGGAGCCTCCTTCCCATGTCTTGGTTGGATTCTCTGGGTGGGGGTGGACGGGAGAAGGCCAGGAGGGGAAGGCCTTGAGGGAAGGGGATCAGTGCCCAAACCAGTGAGGTCCCAGGCCCAGCAGCACGCAGGTGTCCAGTGGAGGGGACCAGGGAGGGAAAGGGCCTGGGGCTCGTGTCATGGGGGGAGCTTCGAAGGAGTGTGCTTTTCTTGGTGAGGCCATGATAACTGTTACCCAATATTTATAGGGTCCGATGGGTTCTCTTTGGGCTTGGTGTTGGGAACAGCTCCCCAGCACTGGAGCCATCCAGAAGGCTGTGGGCCCTATTAGGTAGTGAGTTCCCCAGCCCTGGTGGGTTTCCCCTGGAGCCCAGCTGACACCTCCTTAGGGGAGCTGTAGAGTGTGCAGTCCTAGGACCCAGATCTCCCCCTGGAAGAGACCTCCGAGGCCATCTATCCATCTCCCTCATTTTACAGGTGAGGAAATGGGTCCAGAGAGGTCAGGAGTTACCCAAGGTCACACTAGCTGGAAATCTCGATTGCCAGACTTGAACTCGGGCCCTGTTCCTTTGATTAAACCCTCTTGCCACTGCACCGAGCTCTCTCCTGTTGTCTCTGGTGCCTCTTCCAAGCTCTGAGGCTCTGAATTCTTAGTAGAACAAGCTCCGGGCTTCTTCCTGCCTCCTGGTCCTCTGTTCCAAGCTGAGAGGAGGAGACCAGGTATAAATAAAGGCTGAATATTTGTATCTTCTGTTTGCTTGTGTTGTGTCAGCCGGGTTAGGTGAGAGGTCCGGAGAGCCCCCAGAAAAGGGAGACAAGTGTCCCCTTTAGGGTGTTGGGGGTGGGCCTGCTGAGTGTGACATTCTCAGGCCACCCAGCAGGGGTCCTCGAGGGACCTCGAAGCTCTGTCTTGGCTCCTGCACTTACTAGCTGTGTGGTCATGGACCACATCTGAGCCTTTCTCCTTCTTCAGTCCAGCAGTGTCTGCCCTGCTTGGTTGCTAGGCAGAAGGTGAACGATAAAGACAGCTGAATGGTTTTCAGTAGAAGAGCACTGGCCCTGGATTCTGGAAGACCTGAGTTCTAATGTGACCTCAGACACTTGACACGTACTAGCTGTGTGGTCCTGGACAAGCTTCACCCCATTGCCTCAAAAAAAAAAAAAGAAAAGAAAAGAAAAAAAAATAGCACCACGCTTCCAGGATTGTGATAAGGATCAAGTTAGACACCACAGGTAAAGCTAGAAGCTTGCAAATGAGTGGTAGGTGTTGTCATTATTATTGTGTGAAAGAGCTTTGGGTATCACAAGAGTGTTAATATGGCTCGTGATTAGGAACAATGGCTTAATTTCTGAGAGTTTTTCCAGCATCTGACCAAACTGTGTGTTTTGAAGTTCCCACTTTAGGGTAAAAGGAGATTTGCCCTGTGGGAGTTGCTGTAGAAAACCCATTTTAATGAGCTTGTTTGGTGCGAATTGTGCAATTAAGAAGAATGGGAAGGCATCACCTTGGTTACTTAGTAGAAATATTTGGAATTAGCTGGAGAGTCATTGCCACGTTTCTGAGTACCCCAGTGGATCTATTTATCATTGATATGAGGGCACAGGGAGTTATTCCCTTCACTGATAGATTGCAGCCCATCCCTGCTCGCATCTCCCATAAGTTTGTCCCACAAGGTCCACCCATTGTGCTGGAAGTCTTCCTCAAGCCCGTCACAGATGTGCCCAGACAGCGTATAACTTCTTCCCTCTCGCCGTGTGACTAGCCTCTTTGGTTTCTAGCACACATTTGTCTGATGACACCATCCACCTCTGCTCATACCCATCCCATGCCCTTCCATCTCACCTTCAGTCCTGGATGTCACTTGGCCCTCCCCGCTCCCCCACAAGAATATCACTATTTAAAAAGATGGGCAGGTGTTGAATTGAGAGCTCGGGTCTGGCTGCAGGACAGCGATGTCGATGGGCCAGACCTATGGGTTGTTTGACCTGTGTGGACGGGAAGGCTTTTCCATGGCCTAAGCCTCAGTGTCATCTGCAAACCAGTGTCAGGGACCTCACCCTGCAGGGAATCCCTCCTCTTCGGAGCGTGCCAGCTGATGATGAGTGACTTTGTGCCTCATTGTGAGATAGGATTTGGTGAAAGCCATTGTAGGAAGTGTCAGAATGAAGGGCAGAGCTTGACCTTTGGCACAAAAAGCAAGATGGAGCAGTGGAGAGAGCAGGAATGTGGGAGTGCAAAGAACTGGATGTGAGCCTTCGCACAGGTACTGCTTGCTTGACAGTGAGCCTTTCCTAAATTCAGTTTTCCTGTCTGTCTAATGGTGATATTAAATACCTGTAAGGCAAGGTCAGGGTTAGCAAAATGTGAAGTGCGATGTGGGGATCACAGGACTGACTCCAGGGGCTAGAAAAGACCTTAAGCATGTCTAGTTTAACCAGCTCTTTTCTTAAAATTAGTATTAAGCACCTACTCTGTGGCGGACACTAGGCTAAGCACTTTTTTTAAACCATTCATTCTTAAAATTTTGAGCTTCAAATTCTCTCCTTCCCTCCCCACCTCCTTGAGAAGTCAAGCAGTGTAATACCCATTATACATGTGAAGTCATGCAAGATGTTTCCATGTTAGCCATGTTGCAAAAACAAAAAAGAAAAAAGGCAAGACAAAGTTTAAAAACCTCTGCTTCCATCTGCACTCAGTGCGTCAGTTCTCTCTCTGGAGCTGGAGAACATTTTTCATCAAGAGGCCTTTGCAGTTGTCTTGGATCATTGTCTTGGCCACGGTAGCTAAGTCATTCACCATCAATCATTGTTACAATGTAGCTGTTACTATGTGCAGTGTTCTTCTGGTTCTGCTCACTTCACTTTGCATCAGTTCATATAAGGCTTCCCAGTTTTTCTGAGAGTGTCTTGCTCATCATTTCTTATAGCACGATAGTACTCCATCCCAGTCTTATGCCATGATCTGTTTAGCCATTCCCCAGTTGATGAGCATCCCCTCAGTCCCCCTCGTTTTTTAGATGAGGAAACTGGAGCATCCATTTGTCCAAAGTCAAGATTTGTTCAAATAAGTAGATTTGAATCCAGGTCTTGTGACCTCTGATCCAGCCTGCTTCTTCCCTCTCATGTTGTTTCCCTCACTAGGATAATTCTTTAACTATATGATTCAGAGGCTGTTACAAACCAAAGCACTGGTAGATGTTTGGATGGATCTTTGTGAGGCCAGAACCCCAAAAGCTACACCCCCTCTCCCCAGTGTCTGGGCCCTTTACTCCCAGGTCCACCTGAGGGCCAGTCCCTGGACAAGCACAAACAAAGGCCTTTGGTGTTTCAGGAGCCAGTGACCTTCCAGGATGTGGCCGTGGTCTTCACAAGGGATCAGTGGGCTCACCTGGACCCTTCCCAGAAGGAGCTGTACCGAGATGTGATGCTGGAGAACTACCGGAACCTTCTGTGCCTGGGTCAGCACAGCTTCCCTCTGAGACTCAGGCTCTGCCTCCCCCTCCCAGCCCCAGAGGGGTCCTTGGGTCCTTCCTTGGGAAAAGGCTTAGAGGGGACTGTTTGGGCTTCAGAGAGTGGGGAGTCCTCATCCTCTTGGATGTGTGCCGGGCCCTGTGCTGGGTGCTGGAGCACAGAGACAAAAGCAACAGTCCCTGCCCCCCAGGAGCTTACATCCTGTTGGGGTCAGAAGATGGGGAGAAACACATGAACACAGTTAAGTCAACACCAGTAGTTTCTGAGGGGCTGGTAAGGGCACTAGCACCTTTGAGGGGATCGTGTTGGCCCTTGCGTAGGATGAGGATTGAACTGAGGATCCTGCCACTTGGGACACTTGGAGCCAGACCAGGAAGGGGTTTTGTATTTCATGCCAGGTCTCCTTGAGCAGGGAAGTGCAGTAGGAATGTCACTTGGAGAGCCGTGTGGAGGGAGAGAGATCAGTGTGAAGCTGTGGCAGCCACAGTGCAAGTGGCCATGAGGTAGAATCAGAAAGACTTGGCAAGAATCAGCCAGATAAGAAGAGGGAAGGACACCTATGAGGAAGAGAGTCTGAGGAGAGGGGAAGGTTTTGGGGGAAAGATAGTGTGTTCCATTCAGGACATGTTGAGTTTGAGAGGCTGACAGGACAGCCGTTGGGGAATAGCCAGGCGTAATGTGGTGGTGTAGGGGAGGAGATCAGTCAAGAGGAAAGGTGTCAGTCATGGAAGGAGCAGGGTCATGGACACGCCCAGAAAGAGAGGGGATTCAGGGGGAATTAGGGTCCATGTTGGATGAGAGCAGAGAAAGGCCATCCGAGCGAATTCATGTGAGAGTGGCTCCAGTCTCAGGTCAGATTGCAAAGGGCTGACTGAAAAGGAGCACATATCGATAGCATATGACAGTGGGAGGTAATAGGGGGGTCAAGTGGAGGGACATCTGGGCGTGATTGGGGTACACTTGGGCTTCCTCTTCCCAGGGAACAATTCAGCAAGTCTTGATGAGAGACCTACTGTGTGCAAAGGAGAAGGGGAGCCCCTGACAGTGGGTCAGACAACATGTAAGTCAATACATGTGTGCAAGATACAGGATCCATGCAGAGTAGGCGGAAAGTCCGAATTGTGCTCAGTGAGAGGGTTAAGGCAAGGAAGCCAGGTTGATGGAACCATGGAGGATGTAGACAGGAGCATGGTGCAGGAAGAGAGAGGAGGGCAGAAGCGAGGGGCCAGGCCAAGAAGAGCTGCCACTGACAGAGGAGGGCATGTGCTCAGACCTGGGCCTTAGGGAAACAGCTTGGTGGAGGATGGATTGGCCAGGAGGCTGTTGCAATAGCCCTGTGAGAGAAGATGAGGTGGGGGAAAGGAGCGTTGTGAGAGGCTTGAGAGAAGGGGGGCAGCCATTATGGCAGTGTGCTGGGGGGGCCCAGGTGAGATTACTTAACACGAACTTGTACTAGACAGAAGCCAAGCTGGGTGACTTTCTTCAGCTTTGTTCCCCAGCCCATGAATAGGAGGCAGATGGTCAGTTGGTCAGAACAGTCATGCCATCCACCCACTCCAAGGTTGGGGTCTGACAAGGCGTGATGGATGATAAGATAAGGGGGTGAGAGTTTCCCAGATCAGGGACCAAGGGACCGAAGGAATGTCCTGGGAAAGAGCTGAGGGGTGGAGTGAAGGGGGGGATAAGGGGCAGAAGGGAGAGGGAGAGATGGGTTGCTAAAAGGGGAATTTCAGAGTTCATGGCCACGGAGCGGAGCATTTGTGAGGGAGAATAACGTCAATGGTGTGGAGCCGCCAAGTTTGGGTCCTGGAGGGAACCTCTGAATGAAGTGGGAGGGCAGGCGTGGAGGTGGAGACCAGGCTTGGGACTCAGGAGAAGAGGACCACGGGGGTTTAGATTGGGAGATGGATTTGGGCAGCCCGCCCCTGAGAGGAGGAGAAGGACTGGAAGGGATCCAAGACTTGAGATCCCGGCCCTCAGACTCCTACCTGAGTCTTGGAGCCATCTCCTTGTGCAGTCCTGGGCCAAGTGCAGGGACTTCCTGGCTTTCTCTTGATGCTCCTTGAATCTGTGTTTTATCCTTGGCTCTTTTTCATCCTTTCTGGGGTGATTCTTGGGGATCTGAGCGTGGTTGGAACCTTCCACGGCTCCTTCTTTATCCTAAGACTCCCATTCCCTTTAAACAGGACTGGCCGTGTCCAAGCCAGAGGTGATCCGCCAGCTGGAGCACGGGGAGGCACCTTGGAGGCCAGAGGGGAGAGTCCCAGCAAGCGGCTGTCCCGGTGAGCAAGTGACTGACCCCCAGGCAGGGAGTCCTTGTATATCTGCTGATCAGTCATACCGACCCACACGTGTGGAGAAAGCCCAGGTTGTCTGAATGGAGGCCCATTCAGAAGTCAGTGTGGCCCATTCAGAAGTCATCCATCCAGTGTGACAGACAGAGGAATGGATGGATGGACGGACATTCATTTTTCAGGGTCTCCTTTCCCCTGCAGCGTTGGCTTCCTTCCTGGCACAGTCCCCTCAGCCCACCTTTCTCTGTTGTTTCTGCCGGACTTCATCATATTTGGTGTTTGCGTGTCCAAATGTGGTCTGCCATTCTCCCAGGTCAGAGGACAGGTTTTGCTTCTGCAGATAATTCTGCTGCCAGCTCTTGTGCCCAGCAGTGAGTTTGCCTTGGCAGTAGCTTGTTGTCCTTCCTAAAGTGGATTGTTTCTACAACTGTCCCATGTATCCTTGTCCCGCCAGCAGCATGCTGGTCCCTCTGGCTTTGGCTCTCTCCACCCACCTTTTACTGTCTTGCCAGTTTGATGAGTGGGAGGTGAAAAGCTCTTTGTTTTCATTGTATTTCTAGTAGTAGAGATTTGGAACATTTTTTTTCTCTTAAGAAGAGTTTGTTTTTAACCTTTGACCACTTACCTCAAATGACTCAGTCTAAAATGAATACCCTGTAGATTTTGAATATTGGATTTCTTTCAGAGTTACTTGATGCAAAGATTTTTTTTTTCCAGTCCATAGGTTTTCTTAGTCTGGCTACATTTTTATTCAGGCCACCATTTTTAAATTTAGATTTCATATTCTCAAAATGGTCTGACTTTCATAATTTCTGATCTGTGTCTAATTAGTTGTAAAAGATAGGACTTTCTATTTTTTAAAAAAAGGATGAGAACTTTTATGTCTGCATTGCTGTATTCCTCTATAAGTTGTTGTGCTGTGTGTTGTAAGCTGTTGATCAGAGCCTGTTTTCTGCCAGGATGCTTTCTCATTTTCCCTGCTGGTTAAAAGCTGCTGCCCCAGTAGTTTGCAGTCTCAGGTTTATTTAACAACTCGTCCACTATGTTGTCATCATAATCATCATCCAGTTGTTTCAGTCGTGTCCGACTCTTCATGACCCCATTCTGGGGTTTTCTTACCAGGGATAGATACTGGAGCGGTTTGTCATTTCCTTCTCCAGTTCATTTTACAGGTGAGGAAACTGAGGCAAACAGGGTGAAGTGACTTGCCCAGGATCACACAGCTAGTGAGTGTCTGAGGGTGGATTTGAACTCAGGTCTTCATGACTCCAGGCCCAACACTCTATTCACTGTGGCATCTTGCGTGGGTTCTAATGTGTTTCACTGATTTATGTTTTCTTTTCACCAATACCAGTCACTTTTGATAATTACCTTCTTTAACCCCTGACTCACTGGTGGATGAATCAGAATGCTCCTGCATCTCTTGCAACACTTCCACAATCTGTTCTCTCTCTCCTCTATCCCCTTCCCTTTGCTCCCTTCTCTCTCCCACTTTCTCTCTCTCTCTCCCACCATCACTCAGCACCTTCCCCTTTTGAGCCAAACCTTTCACCCAATCCAGATTTTGGTTCCCACTATCTACTCTTCCTCCCGATCCTGCCCCTAAGACATTCTCCCCTCTTTCTCAATGACTTTTGTGCCTCCTCTGCCTACTCCTGCCCTCCTTCCAAGAATAACAGTGCACATGTTGGTCCAATCTTCTGATTTCTCACTCAGCTCCTCCATTATCCCTAGGATTGGTCACACTCTTGATCTCACCCTCTCACAAGTCTTACACTTGCTCGTTCAAGGACTTGGAAGGTTGTTCCTAATCATGTCTCCTTCCATCTCTCCCTGTGCCTTACTGCTGCTGTGCCTATTCTCCATCTCCACTGTTGACATCTGCCCCCTCGACCATCCAAGGCCATTGGCCAAGGTCTGACTCCCTTCCCCTTCCTTCTTGATCCTGATCCTAGAACCCAGTTCAACACTTTCCTCTTCTCTCGAATCCGTTTTCCACTTGTCCAGCCACTGGTGGCACCTGGTCCTTCCACAGTCCTGGATGTCTCCCTCCACCTAAGTCCTTTGTTCCTATTCATGTATTCCTGAATGGGATTTGAGGAAGGCGTGCGACCATCATGATTGGGCCCACTGCAGACTTTGCTACCTAGACTTCCCCAGCTCCTCTTCACATTTCCCATTTATTCTGTCTACAGCTCACTTTGTCTAGACTAGGTTGCTCCCTCCTTCACCTCCCCCACCACCTCCAGTCTTCAGGCCCTCCTTATCTGCTAGTCACTGCCCCATCCTTAGCAAATACTCCCTCGATCTTACCATCCCCTCCAGTTGTCCTCCCGTATCTCTCTTCTCCTTCTCATCTCAACATGGCAAAGGTATTGCCACTTCTCTCACTCTCTTCTAAACCTTCCAGTATCTGGCTTCCAACCTCCCCATTCAACAGACACTCTTCTCTCCAGAGTCCCCAGGTGACTGGCCTTTCCTCGGTTCTTCTTGTTCTTGACCTCTCAGCAGCTTTTGACACTGGACCACTCTCTCTTCCTGGAGTTCTTTCTTCCCAGCCTCGTATGCCAGATCTTCATCCACAGTATTAACTGTAGGTGTCCCTCCAGCCTCTGTCCAGGCCCTCTTCTCATTTCTCTCCTCTCTCCCATTGGTCACCTCCTTAGCAGCCATGGCCCAATAACCATCTCTCTCCAGGAGACTCTCAGATCTCAGATTCGTATATTACTCTCTTAGCCACGGTGGAACCATATTTGTGGGTGCCTGTTGACCCTTTGTCGATGGGAGGATGGCTTTGGATTATATACATTTGGGTCAACTCTCTGCCTAGGGAGATATCAAAACTTTATACAAGCTATTTTTCTGTGGCTTAAAAGTGCTGATTGATTGATATAAAATAACTTGAGTTGTGGATTGCTAGGCTCCCTGAATCTCTACCTTTCTCATTAATTACTCAAAATGCCATATCTATCTATTATTAAGAATTTTATCTTTTTTATTTTTCATGAGGTGTCCCTTTGGCCATTGGATTAGTATATAGCATTGAATCTGTAGGTGAATTCAGGTAACGTGATCCTTTTTGATGAAGATCTTGCCAGTCGTTTTGACCTTCCTTTATTTCTGTAAATATTGCTGTAATTGTTCATAATTAATACTTTTATATAAACCCTGAATGAGAAATGGGGAGCCAAGGCCAAGTAGCTCGGTACCATGGAGTCCAGGTAGCATAACCTGTTCTTGTGGGAGCCTAGCCGGCCCTTTGTGATCACCACTGCCTTTTCTAGACATCGATTAACTATAAGGGGCAGCTACGTGGCACAGTGGATAGAGCACTGGCCCTGGATTCAGGAGGACCTGAGTTCAAATCCGACCTCAGACACAATAACACTTACTAGCTGTGTGACCCTGGGCAAGTCACTTAACCCCATTGCCTAGCCAAAAAAAAAAAAAGAAAAGGCAACAAAAAAAAGACGACATTGACTGACTATTCCCTTAATGATACGTTTTAAAGATTTTGTTCCAGAAAATGGAGTCAAGGTCTTTGGTCTGTTGTTTACAGCCAGTGTTCCCATTTTTTTCCTTGAAAATCCTGAAATCTGCCATCTCTGCCATACAGCTACAGTCTTTCTGATCTCTCAGACATCTTTGGCACAGTATTTATATATGCCACATCTGGGGGATTTTTTTGTTCTTTTTAGTACCTAGGCCTGGTGACACAGACTCCTCAGATGTTCCCTTTCTCTGTCCTTCATCTTGACTATATCAGCTTCTTGTCTCTGAGCTGTTTTCCTTCTTCCAGAGACAATCAAACTCACTACTCCAGGTTTGGGTGAGCATAAACCACTAGATGAATCACTCCCTGTTTGACAAGAGCTGCAGGCAAAACTAAAGAGCAGTTTCCCTGGGAGTGAGCACAGGCGAGCATTTTACACCAAATACACCACTGAGTGCCAGTGAAGACTCTACTTAAATATTAAAGGTCCTATCAGGAGGAGAATGGAAGGAGATGCATCCTGGGTCCAAGAAGAATTCACAGCTCACCAAGGAATGGAGGTGATCCAAAAGGATAAAATGGACAATTTCAATTCTATAAAATTCAAAAGCTTTTTCAGAAAAACGAAATAACCAGAGTAAGACAAGAAACCCTTATTGGGGGAAACTCTCTATTTCAGACCTAAACTGTGTAGGAATTTGACCCCAGTATAGAAGACTAGAGCCATTCTCCAGTAGATGGGTGGTCTCAGGGTGCAAACGCCAGCCACAGCAACAATTCCCTGAAGTTAGAGGGACAGAGGTGACTCTAAAACAGAAAAGAGACCGTTTCAGTGATGGCAGGAAGTTTTCAGACTTTTTCACACACAGAGATTAGGACAAGCAGGTGCAAAAGCTTCACTTTAATCTAAACATGAGGGTATTGGACTCAGCTGTATGACCAAGAGGCATTTTTCAGTGATGAACGATCACAGGAAATGAACAAACACTTCTTTATTTTTTTTCAAACACATTTTGACAAAGGAAATGAAAACTACCAATGACACAAAATACATTCTGTATTATGTACTAAATAATAATGATAATGACGATGATGGTAAGTAGCATTTATATATATGTATGCTTTACAGATATCTCATTTTACCCTTGCAACAACCACAGGAAGCAAGACTGAGGTTAAGTGACATGCCCAGGATCACCGCACTAGGAAGTATCTGAGGATGGGTTTGAACTCGGGTCTTCCTAACTCCAGACCAATGTTAGGTGCACGATGGTGACCTTTAGCTGCCAGAGTAAAAGAAGCGGTGACATAAATACCTCAGAGGTGGCTGCTGCTTGCCCACTCTTCTCAAAGAGGACTGTGACCATCAAGCAAACATCTTGCAAGTAATTGGATATAAATGAGGCTGAGCTGTGCAGAATCATTGGATTCACCAGAGTACAGGGGCAAGACGTAAGTCAAGACAACTGGCAACAGCCGGGATGCAGTGGGAGACCTTGACCTTTTTTAGCTAAGGTCTTTCCCAGGACTCAGTTTGTCTGAGGCAGCACTCATTTGGTGATTAAAGACTAGGTTAGAATTGAGATGAAAGATGGCCTAGTTTGCCTTCCCAAAACAATCTGGGAGGGAAAGACCCTCAGAGGTGTCACCTGACACTCATTAGATTGGCATGATGGCAGGATCATATCCAAAATCCTCTTTTTTAGTTGGTGAAGCTCTTCCCAACCTACTCCCTAAACACACTTTTTCAGTCTTCTTACTCCTTTCTACTTTGCCTTCCCCTACACACACACACTCCAATCCAGTGACAATGATCTCCTTACTGTTCCACAAACAAGACCCTCCACCTGTTGGCTTCTGGCATTTTCTCTGGCTGTCTCCTATACTTGGAGTCCTCTCCATCTTCGTCTCCACATGCTGGCTTCCTTCAAGTTCCTAAGATTTTACCTCCTACAGGAAACATTTTCCCAATCCCTCTTAATTCTAGTGTCTTCCCTCTCTTAACAATATCTTGTTTATCCTGAATGTGCCTTGTTTCTTGGGCCCTCCATTATTAAATTGTGGGCTTCTTAAGGGCAGAAACTATCTTATGCCTTTCTTTGCATCCCCAGTGCTTAGCACAATGCCTGGTATATAATAAATGCTTTAAAATGCATATTGACTGACCTCAATCTTTGTCTTACATCTTGACATTTAGAACCAGGTTAAATTTTAAGCCTTGTCTATAAGACATGTAGGTACCTAGGCACTTTGTGCCTTTCTCTGTCACATACAGAATCCCCTAGTGCACAGACACACAGAAAAGGACATGAGTTACTCAGACTCATTGTTCTTGTTGCCATTTTCCCAAACATAAGGAAGATTTGGAATCAGTATCAGAAACAGCGACAGTCCAACCAGCCCTCCACTTAATGAAAGAATCCTCTCAAAGTACTCCCAAACTGATCACCACCCAGCATCTACTTAAATGTCCCCTCCATTGTGTGGAAGCAGCTTGGTGTGGCCAGAAGACCAGAGGGATAGAAATGACAGGTGAGGCCCTGTTGTGTTTCAGATATTAGTTGGTTAGCCTTGAACAAATCATGAAAATTGTTCTGAGCTTCCGTTTTCTCTTATAAACTATAATCACTGTCCTTCCTCCCTCTCAAGGTGGTGGTGAGGGTCAATGGGAAATCTTCGCTTAGACTACATGGAACTGTACCGACAAGGCTGACTTGTTCTCCCTTTTAAAATTGAACAATAATTGTTTCTGGAAGAGGCACAGATCGAGGAGTAAGTGTAAGCAAGTGGATACTAGGGATATTTCCATTTTCTTTCTTTTTTTTCAGATTCGGATACTAGGCCTGAAAACAAAAAGTCAACTCCAAAACTAGACATTTCTGTGAAGCAGTTGTTCCAGAACAGACTCACAAAGGATGGTCTCTGTGTCTCTAGCTTGAGAGAAGCCTGGGACTGTGATGCCAGACTAGAAAGGCAGCAGAGCATGGAGAATAGAAATTCTCAGCAAGTAAATGTCACCCAAAGGAAAACCTTCAGTAAAATGATGGATTGTGCCGATAATGAATATGTCCAAAGTATCAGTTTGGAACCAAAGCTTTTTGTAGAAAAGGATCTTCTCAAATACAATCCAGGCAGAGAGAGCTTCATTTTATCTTCAGAACCAAGGAAAGGTCACAAAATTTGCTCTAGGGAGGTAGTTTCTACATCTAAATCAGACTTTATTGCATATCATAGACTTTATTCTGGAGAGAAACCTAGTGAGCCTAATGAATGTGGGAAA
The DNA here is from genome assembly GCF_003287225.1 of Phascolarctos cinereus. Lineage (NCBI taxonomy): Eukaryota > Metazoa > Chordata > Mammalia > Diprotodontia > Phascolarctidae > Phascolarctos > Phascolarctos cinereus. The sequence goes on from NW_027555625.1 coordinate 86,541, forward strand.
CCTGTCTTTCTAAGCCCAACCATCAGTTCCCATCAGCAAATTATTATTGGAGAGAAAACTCATAAATATAATCAATCTGGGAAGGCTTCCTCCAAAACCATAGAATTAAATGAAATTCAGCAAGTTCACAAAGGAGAGACACCTTCTAAATATAGTGAACATGGGAAACCTTTCAACCACAACTCATCCCTTCCTTCCCATCAAAAAATTCACCCTGCGAAGAAATCTTATGAATTTTTGAAGTCCTTCCTCCAAGGTTCACAGCTTCCTCATCACCAGAAAATTCATACTGGAGAAAAGCATTTTGAATGTAATGAATGTGGGAAGACTTTCAGCCAGAGAGGATACCTTCCTGGACATCAGAGGATTCATACTGGAGAAAAGCCTTATGACTGTAAGGAATGTGGGAAGGCCTTCCGCTTAAGAGAACACCTTACTCGACATCAGAGGATTCATACTGGAGAGAAACCTCACAAATGTAGTGAATGTAGGAAGGCCTTCCACCTCAGCACGGATCTTACTCGACATCAGATGATTCACACTGGAGAGAAACCTCATAAATGTAGTGAATGTGGGAAGGCTTTTAGCCAGAGAGGACATCTTACCGTACATCAGACAATTCATACTGGGGAAAAACCTTATGAATGTAATGACTGTGGAAAGGTATTTCGCCTCAGAGGTCTTCTCACTAAACATCAGACAATCCATACTGGAGAAAAACCTTATGAATGTAAGGAATGTGGGAAGGCCTTCCATCTGAGAGAACAGCTTACTCGACATCAGGGTATTCATACTGGAGAGAAGCCTTATGAGTGTAAGGAATGTGGGAAGGCCTTCTACCTGAGCACAGAGCTTACTAGACATCAGAGGATTCATACTGGAGAGAAACCTTATGAATGTAAGGAATGTGGGAAGTCCTTCCACTTGAATACAGACCTAATTGGACATCAGAGGATTCATACTGGAGAGAAGCCTTATGAATGTAAGGAATGTGGGAAGGCCTTCCATCTGAGAGCACACCTTTCTCGACATCAAAGAATCCATACTGGAGAGAGGCCTTATGAGTGCAATGAATGTGGGAAGTCCTTCCACCTGAGCTCAGATCTTACTCGACATCAGAGGATTCATACTGGAGAAAACCTTATAAATGTAAGGAATGTGGGAAGGCCTTCCTACTGAGTACAGATCTTACTCGACATCAGAGGATCCATACTGGAGAGAAGCCTTATGAATGTAATGAATGTGGGAAAGCCTTCCACCAGAGAGAATACCTTACTCGACACCAGAGGATCCACACTGGGGAGAAACCTTATGAATGTAATGAATGTGGGAAGGCCTTCTGCCTGAGAGAACAGTTTACTCGACACCAAAGGATTCATACTGGAGAGAAACCTTATGAATGCAAAGAATGTGAAAAGTCCTTTCGCCTAAGAGAACTCCTTACTCTACATCAAAGGATTCATACTGGAGAGAAACCTCATAAATGTAATGAATGTGGAAAGGCATTTAGCCAGAGAGGGCATCTTACCGTACATCAGACAATTCATACTGGGGAAAAACCTTACGAATGTAATGACTGTGGAAAGGTATTTCGCCTCAGAGGACTTCTTACTAAACATCAGATAATTCATACTGGAGAAAAACCTTATGAATGTAATGAATGTGGGAAGGCCTTTAGCCTCAAAGGACACTTAATTCGACATCAGAATAATAAAAGGCATCCCTTCCTTGTGAACTGCCCTACCTAGGACTCTTGGGGCTTGTGTAAAGACAACTGTATTATGGAGATAAGAAATAAAGCAACTAAGTAGCTGGAGCATCTTCAACTTCTGTAGATTTGTCAGATTAGCATAATAAAAGGGATAATTCTTATAATAAAAGGATAATTCTTATAAAATTTATTTACATAATGTAACATCAAAATACCAGAGGGTTTCCCCCCCATAGAAATAGATGCAGTTATAAAAAGCAATTATATAGTGAAACAAACAAACCAGAATTATACTAAAACACCAAAATTTTAAAATGCTGATTGATTGCTCAAGTATTTTGAAAGGGTCTGTGTGCTAAGCATTCTCTGTGTTGAAGATACAAAGAAAATAGTTGAAGCTATCTTTGCCCTCGAGAATTTGACCATCTGTTGGGAAAGATGACATGTATATACGTAATAGCTAGCATTTATGTAGCATCTATTGTGTGCCAAGTACTGCGCTAAGCACTTTGCAATTATTTCATTTGAACTCAAATGATTTAACTCATTTTACAGTTGGGGAAACTGAGGCAAAAAGGTGACTTAGCCAAGATCACACACTAGTAAGTATCTGAGGCTAGATTTGAATGCAGGTCTTCTTGACTCCAGGCCCAGTGATCTATCAGCTATGCCATGTCACTGCCAATATATTTTATGTCTCTGGATAAATACCTCCTAGTAAATACAAATAGTTACAAGGTAATTAGGGAGGGAGACTATGAGTAGGGGAAAGATCAGGAATCCTTGGTTATTGCCCCATTCTTTATCCTTGTATTGTTTAGAACCAAGTTAAATTTTAAGCCTTGTCTCATAAGACATGTAGGTACCTAGGCACTTTGTGCCTTTCTCTGTCACATACAGAATCCCCTAGTGCACAGACACACAGAAAAGGACATGAGTTACTCAGACTCATTGTTCTTGTTGCCATTTTCCCAAACATAAGGAAGATTTGGAATCAGTATCAGAAACAGCGACAGTCCAGCCAGCCCTCCACTTAATGAAAGAATCCTCTCAAAGTACTCCCAAACTGATCACCACCCAGCATCTACTTAAATGTCCCCTCCATTGTGTGGAAGCAGCTTGGTGTGGCCAGAAGACCAGAGGGATAGAAATGACAGGTGAGGCCCTGTTGTGTTTCAGATATTAGTTGGTTAGCCTTGAACAAATCATGAAAATTGTTCTGAGCTTCCGTTTTCTCTTATAAACTATAATCACTGTCCTTCCTCCCTCTCAAGGTGGTGGTGAGGGTCAATGGGAAATCTTCGCTTAGACTACATGGAACTGTACCGACAAGGCTGACTTGTTCTCCCTTTTAAAATCGAACAATAATTGTTTCTGGAAGAGGCACAGATCGAGGAGTAAGTGTAAGCAAGTGGATACTAGGGATATTTCCATTTTCTTTCTTTTTTTTCAGATTCGGATACTAGGCCTGAAAACAAAAAGTCAACTCCAAAACTAGACATTTCTGTGAAGCAGTTGTTCCAGGACAGACTCACAAAGGATGGTCTCTGTGTCTCTAGCTTGAGAGAAGCCTGGGACTGTGATGCCAGACTAGAAAGGCAGCAGAGCATGGAGAATAGAAATTCTCAGCAAGTAAATGTCACCCAAAGGAAAACCTTCAGTAAAATAATGGATTGTGCCGATAATGAATATGTCCAAAGTATCAGTTTGGAACCAAAGCTTTTTGTAGAAAAGGATCTTCTCAAATGCAATCCAGGCAGAGAGAGCTTCATTTTATCTTCAGAACCAAGGAAAGGTCACAAAATTTGCTCTAGGGAGGTAGTTTCTACATCTAATCAGACTTTATTGCATATCATAGACTTTATTCTGGAGAGAAACCTAGTGAGCCTAATGAATGTGGGAAACCTGTCTTCCTAAGCCCAATGGAGAGAAAACTCGTAAATGTAATCAGTCTGGGAAGGCTTCCTCCAAAACCATAGAATTAAATGAAAATCAACAAGTTCACACTAGAACCTTTCAACCACAATTCATTCCTTATAATAGAATTCAACCTGAGAGGAAACCTTATCAGTGTAATGAACATAGGAAGGCTTTACATCAGAGTTTACAGCTTTTTCTTCACTAGAAAATTCATAATGGAGAGACACTTTATGAATGTAATGGGTTTGGGGTGGCCTTCAACCAGAGTGTAATCAGTATTGGAAGGCCTGCCTGTGTAAAGACGACATTCAACACAAAGCAATTCAAAAGTGGAGAAAATAAATGTAAAGAATGTGGGAAGGCATTCTCTATGAGCATATTCTTACTCAGTGTCAGAAAATTCGTACTGGTAACAAACCTCATAAATACAATTAATTTGGGAAGGTTAGAGTTAGCTTATAAAGGTGCAAAGGCCTTTGGTCTGTGAGATCTTATTTTGTATCACAGGCTTCATACTGGAGAGAACCTTATGAAAATATTGAATGAAGGAATGCCTTCCATGTGAACAAAGAGATTATTTGACTTAATTCATATTAGGGGGGAAAAAAAACCTTATCACTAACTAATTTGGGAATGTCTTCTGTGGGGAGACAGAACTTGTCTTCCATTAGAGAATTCATACTGGAGAGAAACCTTAAGGACATGTGGGAAGGCCTTCCATCTAAAAGGATTGTTTGCTCAAAACCAGAAAATTCATATTGGAGAGAAACCTTATGAAAGGGGGAAGGCCTTCTGCATAAAAGGAAAACTTATTCAGCATCAGAGGATTCACACTGGAGAGAACACTTATGAATGTAATCAGTATAGGAAGGTCTTCAGCTAGAGCACACACTTAACATCAGAGAGTTCATAGAGAAAATATCAATATAATGAATGTGAGCCAGCTTTCCACCTGAGTAAAGAATATACCCAACATCAAAGAATTCATAATGGAGAAAAGCCTTAGGAGTGTAATGGGAAAATGTTCTCTATGAAGACAGCTTACCCTCCATCAGAGAATTCATGCTAGAGAGAAATCTTACAAATATAAACAATTTGGGAAAGTCTTCCATCTGAGGAAAGAGTGTACCTAATGCCAAAGAATTCATACTGAAGGAGAACCTCATGAATATTATGTACAACACCTACTGTTTGGGGTTACTTGCCTTACAAGCACTAATGGATGAGTACAGATTCATGTGAATGTAATGGAGTGATTCTCAAAGCGGAGCAGCTCTGTATCCACACTCCTCTCCCTAAAGAGAACTAAATTTCAACTTTCCATGCTCATCCCTAACTGATTCCCATGCCCAGGGCTTCTAGTTCCCAGAGACGATTTGATCTCCTATTTTGAGCAAAGGGAAGCACCATGAATGTTGGAGCAAGAAGTCCTGAGGAGCCATTGTCCAGGTCAGTGAGGTGAAAGCAGGTGTTGATTGAGAGCTGTGATAAGAGGCTTCTAGGTGTTGTGGTGAAGCAAGTGCTAGAGTTGGGAGCAGGAAGACCTGCCTTGGAATTCTTTCAGATATTTTTGGCAGCGACTTCCTGAGCAAATCCCTGAACCGTGGATCCTGTTTCCCCATCTGTAAAATGAGGGGGTTGGACTCCATGATCTTTCAGCTCCCATCTAGGGATAAATCTATGGTCCTTTAAGAAGTCATTGCTTGGTACATTCCTGCATGGAAAAATGATATTTGTAACTCATGAGAACTTTGTCAGTATTAGGGTGGTTGAAGGAAAAAAATTGTATGTATGTATGTATATATAGATAGATAGATAGATAGAGGGCACAGGGTGAGTTGAAGATTAAGGGGTCATATCTGAAGAATAAAATTAAGGGATGAGAGAGGATGATACTTGGAGAAGAAAGGGAGAGGTAGATGGGGTAAATTATCTCACAAAAAAAAACAAAAGAAAGGTCTCTCACTGTGGAAAAAAAGGAAACGGGAAGGTGAGAGGGAATGAGGGAATCTCATTCTCATAGGATTTGGCTTAAGGAGAGAATAACATACACATTCATTTGGGTATGGAAATCTGGCTTACCCTACAGGAAAATAGGGGGAGAAGGAGACAAGAGAGCAGGGGGGTGATAGAGAGGAGGGCAGATTGGGAAAGAGGGTAATCAGAAGCAAATACTTCTGAGGAGAGACAGGTTCAAAAGAAAGAATAGAATAAATGGGAGGGCAGGATAGGATTAAGGGAAATAGAGTTAGTTTTTCACAACATGTCTACTAAGGAAGTATTTTGCATAACTGCACATGTACAACCTATATTGATTGAGTTGCTTGCCTTTTCAATGAGGGGAGGGAGGAAGGGAGAAAATTTGGAACTCAAAGTTTTAAAAACACGTTTTAAAAAAATGTTTTCACATGCAACTTGGAAGTAAGAAATACAGGAAATGGGGTACAGAAGTCTATCCTGCTCTACAGGAAAGTAGAAGGGGGAGGGGATAAGAGAAGGGAGGGGGGAGAGATAGAACATAAGGCAGACTAGGTGAAAGGGTAATCAGAATGCATGCCATCTTGGGGTGGGGAGGGGTGAGAAATTTGGAGCTCAAAAACTTGTGGAAGTGAATATTAAAAAGTAAAAATAAATTTATATAAATAAATGAATGAATGAATGAATGAAGAAAGAGAGAGAAAGGAAAGAAAGAAAGAAAAAAGAGAAAGAGAAAGGAAAAAAAAAGAAAGAAAGAGAGAAAGAAAGAAAGAAAGAAAGAAAGAGAGAGAGAAAGAAAGAAAGAAAGAAAAGAAAAGAAAAGAAAAGAAAGAAAGAAAAGAAAAGAAAAGGAAAGAAAAGAAAGAAAAAAGTCATTGCTTGGAATCTGGGTTCATGGAATTCTCCTGAAAGTGCAAAGAGGTTAGGCTTTCCAACGTGAGTTCTTTCTTAGACCTTGAAGTCAGCAAACATTTAAACACCTGCTACATGCCACTCCCTGTGCTAAGCACTGGGAACATAAAGAGATGCAAGGGATATCCCTGGCTGTCATGGAGCTCACAGTTTATTGGGGCAGACAACACTCCAACAACTGTGTAGGAACCCACTATGTACAGGTTAAATTGGAGCTGGTCAAGAGAGGGAAGGCACTGAAGTGAAGGGCTGAAAGTGATTTATTGTAAAAGGTGGACTCTAGCCGAGGCTTCAGGGAAGCCAGGGAGAGCATTCTAAGCAAAAGGGGTAGTGAGAAAAACCCACAGAGTTAGGAAGTAGAGTGTCCTGTTCACAGAACAGAAAGGAGGCCCATGCCTCCTGGATTATAGCATGTATTGAGGGAAATAAGGTGCAAGAAGACAGGAAAAGAGGGGAGGTGAGGAAGTGCTCTAGCAGCCCCAGGGAGGGTTTTTGTATTTGATCTTTTTGCTGGGGAACCAGAGGAGGTTGTGGAGTAGATGGTGACATGATCAGGCTAGAGCTTTAGGAAGATGAACTTAACACCTGGAGGGAGGATTGACTGAACTTTGGGGGATATTTGAAGCAGTTACACCAACCAGCAGGCTCTTACAGTATCTCAGGTGTGAGGTGATTGGGACCTGAATCAAGGAAGTGGTAGTGTTGGGAGAGAAGGGCTTATATGGGAGAGATGTTGCAAAAGTGGAATTAACAGGACTTTGCAACAGATTGAATATGGGGTCAGGAATATGTGAGAGTTGAGGAGTGCATGACACTTCACCGCTGAGCCTAGACTATTGGAGAATGCCTTGGATAGCATTAGGAAAGTAGGAAGATGAGAGGATTGAGGGAGAGAGAATGAGTTTCATTTTGTATATAGCAAAAGGAGAACCAGGAGACAGTAGTGTCACTAAATCCTAGAGGAGAGTATCAAGAAAGAGGGGTGATTGGGGCAGCTAGGTGGCACAGTGGATGGAGCACTGGCCGTGGAGTCAGGAGGACCTGAGTTCAAATCCAGCCTCAGACACATAACACTTACTAGCTGTGTGACCCTGGGCAAGTCACTTAACCCCATTGCCTAACCAAAAAAAAAAAAAGGAAAGAAAGAGGGTGATTGACAGTGTCAAAGTCTGTAGAGAAGTGAAGAAGGATGAGGATTAATGGCCATTGAATTAAGCAGTTTCAAGATTATTGGTAATTTTGGAGAAAGAAGTTTGAGTTGAACAATATTGGGAGCCAGACTGCAGAAAGTTTCAGGGAAAGCAAGGAAAAGGAATTGGAGACACCAGTTGTAAATGGTGACCTCTAGCTGTTTAGCCCTGAAAAGGAAGAAAGATATTTAATAACATTTCATGGGAATGCATGGATCATTGAGGGTGTTTTTAGGATCAGAGAGAAATTGGTTTGTTTTGAGAGGAGTTTTTTTTGTTTTTTGGTTTTTTGTGGCCATAGGAAAGGAGTCATTAGTGTGGGAGAGACTGAAAATTAGTGGAAAATGGTGTGGATAGAGGCAGGGGGCAGAGAACAAGTAGATGGGAAGGTTGGGGAGAAATGAAAAGATTTGGAAAAGCTGTTGTGGTGAGTGGTATAGGGAGTTAGGGAAATGTCAAAGAATTGCCTTGCCACACTGGGGGCCAGCTGAATTATGTAGCCTAAATTTGTAGTGGACCCAGCAGCCTGGTTTCTTGATTTTCTCTCTCTTCATTCAGCATCATGAGTAGCAGTAAAGGCTGTTGCCTTATTTGGAAGTAATCCAAGGCAAAGTTTTGCATAAGTTATCAGCCAAAGTCCTTTTCCTGATCTCTATGGCTCAATCTCTGTTCCATTCTTGGAGAATCATTGACCCAGTTGATGTAGGTAACCACCACCTCAGTTTAGGGAGTAGAGAGGTAGAGATTCCCAGGTATCCCATAGTGGGATTCAGGAGCCGAAAAAGAAACTCTGTGATCTTCAGTATTGGATATGGTCAGGTTCCATCAGCATCAGAACTGACAAAGGTGACTAGTTAGAGGTCAGTAGGTGCAAGAAAGAGACAGAGTCATGACTGAGGCCAGAACGTGCATTTGACAACTAGGAGAGAGACCAGAATGCAGGTAGAGGTAGAAGCTGGGTCTCAATCAGTCAGTAAACATTGATTAAGTACTTTCCATGTTTTAGATACTGTGCCAAGCCCTGAGGTTACAAAGGAAGGCAAAAGACAGTCCCTGCTGTCATGCAACTTAGAAGAAGCAACAAATCACGAACCTCACTCTTAGCTGATCTACTTGAAAAGAGTGTTTTAGAATCAAAACAAATTTAGTTCAACGGAGAAATAAGGGAATATGAAGAGTGAGGATAACAGTTTAAAAAGGAAAGCAAATAGTGAAGGTCAAAATAATAATGATAAAAATAATGGCTAGAATTTATATAGCACCTACTATGTGGTATGTGCTGCAGAAATGTTTTTGCATTTCATTCTCATATGAACCCTAGGAGTTAGATGCTATTATTATTATGGCTATGAAGAAAGTGAGGCAAGTGGAGATCATGTGAATTGTCCAGGGTCACTGTACTCATGTTTCTGATGTAGGTTTAGAACTGAGGTCTTCCTAACTGAAGGCCCAGCATTCTTTCCACTGCACAACCAGCTATATTCTGATTTTTTAATAGAATATCATGAAAATGCTCATACATGTATGTGGAAAATGAGAAGAGAAATGGACAAGCTCTCTTGCTAAGGGATAGGATTTCTTTTTTTTTTAGCTCCTTAACCAGTGGATAAAATGAATTGCTAGTTACTATATAAAATATTTACTTTTCTGTTGTCTCATGATAATTAATGTGTTTAATGATAAATGTGTTTGAAGGTCAACTGCACATACTGCTTTGGGTTTTTTAAAAATATCTTCTGTATATAAAATGATCTTTGTAAGGACAGAATTTCTTCAGACATAACTTTCTTTCCTCTACTGCTGGCAAACCGGTAATACTCTCACTGAAGCTATACAATGACTGTAGTGGCCAACCAATTCCTTTGAGAAGCTGCCAGGTAGAAGAGTAGTAACATAAGCAGAGGATAAATTCATATCAGAAAAAAAGAAACAGCATTGCAATAAATAGCAATTTAGTTAGCTATACTAGACCTCTGTAGAAAATTGAATGGGAATACAAAGGAATTTACATTTTTCTCAGTGGTATATGCCACTTGCACAAAAATTGACCATATATTAGGGCATAAAAACCTCACAATCAAATGCAGACAGGCAGAAATATTAAATGTACCCTTTTGAGACTAGAATAAAATAAAAATTACATTCAATAAAGGACTGTATAGATGAAAAATTAGAAAATAAATAATTTCATCCTAAAGAATGAGTGGGTCAAAGAACAACTCAGTCAAAATTATAGAAACAATAATTTCATTAAGAGAATGACAATGACTTACTAGCTGTGTGACCCTGGGCAAATCACTTAACCCCAATTGCCTAAAAGCAAAAAAAAAAAAAAGAGAGAGAGAGAGAGAGAGAATGACAATGAGACAACATACCAAAATGTATGGGATGCAGCCAAACAGTAGTTAGGGGGAATTTTATATCTCTAAATGCTTACATCAGTAAAATAAAGAGCAATTCTATTCACCTCCTTCACTTCTTTAGTGTTTTAATTTTTGGTTAGATTTATCTATTTTTGAGAGACTCAAATTCTACTCAGCTCTGGTCATTTCATTAGTAATGCTTGAAAGTCCTCTATTTCACTGAAAGAGTACACTTAGTTCCATGGGGTAGGTAATTCTTGGCTACAATCCTAGCTTCTTTGCCTTCTGGATAATCATATTCCAAGCTTTCCAATACTTTTGTGGGGAAGCTGCTAAATCTTGTGTTATTCTGACTGGGGCTCCATGATATTTGAAGTCTTTCTGATTGCTTGCAATATTTTTTCCTTGACCTAGGAGCTCTGGAATTTGGCTATAATCTTCCTGGGGGTTTTCATTTTGGTATACCCTCTGGTTCTGGGCTGTCAGGGCAGTTTTCTTTCATAGTTTCTTGAAATATGATGTCCAAGCTCTTTTTTTTTTTATTATGGCTTTCAGGTAGTCCAATAATTCTTAAATTATCTCTCCTCAATCTATTTTCTAGGCTAGTTGTTTTTCCAAGGACATATTTCACATTTTCTTCTATTTTTTTTTCATTCTTTTGGTTTTGTGTGATTAATTCTTGGTATTTTGTGAAATCATAGGCTTCCACTTGTCCAGTTCTAGTTTTTAGTAAGTTTTTAAGGAGTTGTTTTCTTCAGCTAATTTTTGTACATCTTTTTCCATTTTTGTGCTTCCTTTACCAAGTTGTTGGACGTTTTTGCATGATTCTCTTACATCACTCTAATTTGTTTTCCAAATTTTTCTCTTACTTCTTTTACTTGTTTTTAAAATCTTTTTTGAGCTCTACTAGGAGTTCTTTTTGGGCCTGAGACCAATTCACTTTTTTTTTTTGAGGCTTTGCACACAGGAGTTTTGATATTTTTGTCTTCTGAGTTTGTTTTGATTATCCCTGTCACCAAAGTAACTACATGGTCTGGTTCTTTTTTCTCATTTTTTCTAGCCTATTTTATGACTTTTAATTTTATGTTAAAGTTGGGCTCTTCTCTTGGGATGGTGAGAGCACTGTTTCAAGTTTCTTGGGCTCACTGGCCTGCTGCCCTGGGGGCATGGGGCCTTGCTGCTGCCCTCAAGGCTGTGCTACCAGTTTGCTGGGATTTTTCTTGCTGCTGCTTTACCCAGATTGCTCTGGACTGAACTCCCCTTTACCTAAATGAGACAGACTTTTCCTTTAGACCCTCTAGTTGTGTTGGGTTGCAGTATTGTTTTACTCTGTCCTTCTGTTGGTTCTGCCACTCCAGAATTCATTTTGAACTGTTATTTTTTAATTGTTTAGAGGTGAATTCAGTTCAGCCAATTTCCTGCCTTACTCTGCCAGCTTGTCTCCAACCTCCTGGGAAAACAGTTTGGTAGTAACTAGGTGTAGACCAACACCTCATACCATACTCCAAGATAAGGTCAAAATGGATAAATGATTTAGACATAAAGGGTACCACAAGTTAATTAGGGAAGCATGGAAAAATATGTCTGTCAAGCCTATGGATAAAGAGTTTGTGACTAAACAAGAGATAGAGGGGATTATGGGAAGTAAAATAGATGATTTTGATTATGTGAGATTAAAAAGCTTTTGCACAAACAAATGAATGCAACCAAAATTAGAAGGGAAACAGGAAAAAAAATGCATAGCAAGTTTCTCTGATAGAGATCATTTTTCAAATATATTAGGAACTGAGCCAAATTCATAAAAATAAGCTATTCCCCAGTCAACAGATATGAACAGAAAGTCTTTGGAAGAAGAAATCAAAGCTGGTCACACGAAAAATGTTCTAAATCACTACTGATTAGGGAAATGCAATTAAAGCAACTCTAAGATAGCCCCTCACACCTATCAGGCTAATGTGACAGAAAATGAAAATGACAAATGCTGGAAGAGATGAGGAAAAATTGGGAAACTAATGCCCTGTTGGTGGAGCTGTGAACTGACCCAACCATGTTGAAGAAGGATTTGGAACTGTGCCTACAGGGCTCTAAAACTACACACCCTTTAACCGGCATTACCACTTCTAGGTCTGTATCCCAAAAAGACAAAAGAAAAAAGGAAAGGACCTTCAAGTACAAAAATATTTATAGCAGCATTTTGTGTGGCAAAGAATTGGAAATCAAGGGGATGCCCATCAGTTGAGGGAATGGCTGAACAAATTGTGGTATATGATTGTGATGGAAAACTGTTATGTTGTAAAAAAAAAAAAGTCAGATAGTTTCAGAAACACATGGGAAGATTTATATGAATTGATGCCAAGTGAAGTGAACAGAAACAGGAGAACATTGTACATAGTAATAGGAATGTTGTAAAGATGATCAGCTATGAAAGACTTAGCTACTCAGATCAAAACAATGATCCAAGACAACGCTAAAGGGCCCATGCTGAAAAATACTCTCCACCTCCAAAGAGAGAACTGATGCATTGTAAATGCGGGTTGAAGCATACTCTTTAACTCTTTTTATGGTTTTATTTTGTTTGTGTTTTCTTTTATATTTGAAATCATATTGCTTGCCTTCTCATGGACAATTTGGAACTCAAAAATTTTTTAAATAATTGCTAAAAAATTTTTACATGTAATTGGGAAATATTTAATGAAATAAAAATAATTTTGGAAAAGGTCACAGACCTAAATCTGGAAGGGAGCTCAGAGGTCATCCGGTTCAACCCCTCATTTTACAGATAAGGAAACAGGTCATCTCACCAGATGGACTAAACCAAGTTGAGCATGACCAACAGGCACAAACCCACTAGTGCATCAGCGGGATGTCTACCCCAATCATGTGAAGACATCCCCCAGAGGAATAGGTGAATGAGAACAATTTGTTTCGATGGCCACGGAGGGGGCTGAATCATGCTTGCCAAAAATGACACAAGCAAGTGGCAAGGCCTGGATTTGAACCTTGGTTCCCTGCAACACTTTCCACTACACCAAACTATGCCTTTTCCCCCTTACGATTGGTAATCACTGAATCAAAACTAAGTCAAAGGAGCCTAAGAATGTTACTGTTTCCAAAGCTCACACGCCTTTAATAAGGAGAAGCTGGTGCTCCCTAGTACTTCACCGCTAGAGGGCACTTTTGATATGTTCAACTCCAAAGGATTGACTGAGAAAGTCAAGCAATGGAGAAAAAGGCTGGCAGCTCCAAGTTTGATGGTTCATGGTACTTGGGGCATGAAGGAGTGTATGGGGTCTTTAAGGAGGACTAGCATGTCTGATGAGAGGGCTTGCTGAGCCCTTTTCAGGGTTGCTTATCCACCTTGGATGTCCACCTTTACACAGCTCTTACCTGTAGCTCCAAGAAGCTGTAGCATGCACAGTGGCCACACCTTGGTAAAACTATCTCAGCAGATAGACTAAATGAGGTTGAGGGTAATCAACAGGCTACAAATCCATCAGTAAATTAGGGCAGGCTCTGTGGAAACCTAAATGTGTGCTTAGAGCTTGATCAGACGTCAGAGATACCAAGGTCATCCACTTCATCCCAGGCCATTATCAGTCATCCTGACTTTTGTCTTGCCACTGGATCCTGACGGCTGGAAGAGAGAGGGGCTGATCACTTTGTGTAACTCTGCCTCACTTAAATCCAGTTCACGCACAAGTCAAACATCACCTGTGATGTTATTTGTCCTCTTCAAAATGAGAGACACACAACATTTCAGGCGTGGGCTATTTTATTGCTCTCAGAAGCCTGGTCAGTCACATGTATTACTATATTAACCTGATTGTTAAGTAAACATTTTATCCACCGGTTGGCTTCTCTCACACTAGCTATTTTCCCCCTCATTGGACCTACCATAGAGATTGGAACCAGGGTAGAAGGGGTCTGCTACAGAGCAGAGCTCAAAGGTTAGTAATCTTTGGCTATCAATCCTGTTCAGGTGCAGGACTTATGATTTCAAAGAGATAGCCTTTCACAGTAAACTGGGTGGAAGAGGGGAATAGGGACTCCTCTCCATGACTTCAGTGGTATAGAGAATTCTTAGATAAGAGAAGTCCCTTCACCAGAGCAGGTCAGTGCCCTCTCTACAACTGAGAACTGTGGAACTGCCTAAAGCACCAGAAGAGGTTTAAGTGGCTCATCCAGGATCACAATATGTATCGGAGAAGAGACTTGAAGCCAGATTACCCACTATCTCTCAAAGGTACCCTGATTTGATCAGTACTTAGTTGGGAGGGAGGCAGTTGGGAGGACTGGTACTGTGTAAGCTAAAGGCTTCAAGGGTGCCAGAGTAAGAATTTCAGGGAAAGTGAGCACAGGTCAACATTAAAAACAATACATTTCCTGGATTAAAAGCTAAAAGGGATCTTAGAGATCATCTGACCCCCACCCCTTTGTTTTACAGATGAGGAGAGGCAATTGGAACCCAGAGAAAGGAAATGACTTGCCCAAGGTCATGCAGGCAGGATATAGCCTATCTGGAATTTGAACCCAGGTTTTTTGCTTCCAGAGCACAATTGTATCAGTAAGAGTGTTAGACTTGTTTCTTCCTCATTTTCCCCATTTTTCAAATGGGTTAAGAACAGGGTTAACCTTTTTTGTGTGTCTTGGACCCTTTGACAGTCTTGGGAAGCATATGGACCCCTTCTGAGAATATAGTTTTTAAAGCAAAAATAAAATAGTAGCAGTGCAAAGGAAACCAATTATACTAAAATATAGTCATCAAAATATTTAACTAAGACAAGTTCGTGAACCTTAGGTAAAGAAGCCATGCCTAAAACAACTTACAGGTTAGTTGGTGAAAGAAGACATGACCTATGAAGGAAACTAACAAAGAGAGGCAGCAAAAGCCACACCTGGGGAGAGGAATCCTGGGAAATGCAATTGTGAGTGGGGGAGCATTGAGGGAAAGCCTTGTCTGCTGTGCTTGGGGGCCGATTGTGAACTCCTGGTGAGGAAACGCCCTCCATCAACGCAGATCTGCCTCTGTGGTGCGACTGGTAAGCACAGCCATCTCTCTGTTTCCCTCCTTTGGACTTGTTAACCAGACTGGAACCAGCTTCCAGCCTGTGAATGGCCAGAGCCAGACAAAGCAGGCCAGAGGCAGGTGTGTCAGGAGTGAGGAAAACATCTACTGCCAAGTAGGAGGACTTAACTTGCTGGAGCAGAAGTGGGGCTTATATACATGAAAACCACAAGGAGGCTGGACCACAACACAACCCTTCTTAAGTCTTGAGTAGCAGTTCTCATGGTTGGCATTTCTTGGGACAATGCAGGTATTCTTGGGTCCCATGGGAACAATCTCTGAGTTGCCTAAGGGTTGTTGAGCCTTGTGATTGTTCAGCGGGGTACAGAACCAAAGTTAGTGGGGTGGGAACAAGAGTGCAGTGTCTGGTCCAGTTACACAAGCACAGGAATTCAGGAATTGTTAGCATGTCAGGAGATTTTGATGGATGGTTTTAGGCCACAGCTCATCAGCTGCTTCTGGCTCTCAGGGTCCCTGACCCTGGGGAAAAGGGAGAGCTCCAATAAATCTGAACAGTTATTGATTAATGTGAAAATCATAAATCCCTCAGGGAACACCTGATACCGGTCAAAGCAGTACATTTTGCTAGTGGGTAAGATCATCCAGAGCTCAAAGAATTGTTGTTATTCTAAGCCCAGGGCATAGCCTGCTTGCTGGGCCTTAGCTCTGGGAAACAGGGTATCTCCAAATAATCTTGAGAGACTTCATCCTATTTAAACTTCTTTTTATATGTTGTCTTCCCCCATTAGACTGTGAGCTCCTTGGAATCAGGGACTGCATTTTGCCTTTCTTTGTACCCCCTGGCGTTATCACAGTACCTGGCACATAGTAGACACTTAATGTTTGGTTTTTTTTTCTTTTCCTGACTCCAAAACTGATTGACTACCCACTAATACATGTTGCCTCTACAAGTCAACTTAGAGAAAAGTGAATCTGCTGGGATGTGCAGGATGTATGACAGGCTATAAGCTAAAGGCAGGAAAACCAGTTAGGAGGTTACTACAATATTATAAAGATGAGGTGATGAAGACCAAGACTAGAGTAGCTTCACTAGGAGCTTAGAAGCAAGGAAGAAAAGCAGAAGAGAAAGAAGCAAATGGAAGAAGCAGTAATGATGAACAGGCCCATATTGGGCACTTACTAGGGGCCAGGCTGTGTAGAATTTAGCCACTACCACCAAGTTAATTCAAGTGAACTCACGATTTTCCTTTTCCCACCCCTCTTTTCTCGTTGCAGTGCCATCTCCAGTCATCCTGATGTGTATTTGGCCACTGGACCCAGATGGCTCCAGAGGAGAAAGTAAGACTGATGACTTTGCACAGCACCCCCTCATTTACATCCAGTTCACTTGCATGCCGTGGCATCACCTCCATGATGTCCTGGTCTTCTTCCAGAATGAAGGACAAATAACAGCATTCAAATGAAGGAAGCCCAGTGGGGAGATCTGCTTAACCAGCGCTGAGTAGCTGACACTGAGTCCTGAGCCAAAAGGAAGTTGGGTTCCTTAACCTAGTGTGACAAGTGAAAAGTGCAAGGGACATAGTTTCTGGTAATTAATGATTAGGAGATAATTAATAAAATTACCATTGGATGTCTTTCATAAACCAAAGAGGAATTATCGAGGCTGCCCATGCTTATATACGCTTGGAAGAGTGGATATTCCTAACAGGCAAACATCAACTCTGACTGGTTAACAATTAATGAGAGAATGAATATTATAGTAAAAGGTGGGCCTGTTCTAATGAGGGGCTAGGGGACAAGACTTTGATTATGTCACTCTTACTTATCTCTACCCAGACCACCCCTGCCTAGGGCAGGCTAGACAGAGGGATCTAGCTCCAACCCAAGCCTGCCTTAGTGGAACACAATGAATGGGCTGGAATTCACCTAGATTAGATTCTCTTCTAGTTGTATGGGGTACCACCCAAATATATACCCTGAGGATTTGGGCATTTCTTCTATCAGCAATGTCCTTCAGAGACTGGTTGAATAACCTACAGGGGTTTATTTCTGAATGAGGAAATAGGAAAAACCTGGATTCCCACCCCCATATTAATTGGTTATAATATAAGGGAAATAATCATTTCTCTCACTAGAAAGAGAGGAAGATGTAAGCCCACGTCATTGGGCTTATTTCTTGAGTTGTTGTAGCCTCTGGAAAGAGAAATCATAAGCTGCAGAAACAGAGCGAAATGAATTAAAACAATCCTGATGAGACAAAAGACCTTGTGGAATTTAAAGAGAATATGGCTTCTGAGTGGTTTAAAAGAGAAATGAGAATGATGAGAGCAGAATTTATATCCTGCAAAGCAAAAATAATGAGCAGAACAGAAGCACTTGAATTTGCCATGGCAAGCCTCACCAAAGAAACAAAAGAGAGAACCGTCCATGGGGGACGATCTAGCAGAAGAAAAGCAAAAAACAAGAATATTAAAGCAAAAAATATGGGTCTGAAGAACATGCCAGGACAAAAAACCTTAACACCACAATCAAGTAAATAATAAGAGAGAACTTCCCAGAAGTTCTGAAAATAGAAAATGAAATTCCAATCCAAAGAACTCAGATTGCCTCCAGGAAAAAAAAACAAAAACCCAAGACTACAAACTCCAAGACACCTAGTAGTTCAATTTCACAATTCAATTCAGAAATTACAAGTTCTGCAGCCATCAGGAAAAAGACCTTCACATACAAAGGCAAGGACTTTCCTGTGTCTCAGAGAGACTTATCCTGCAAGTCTGAGCTTAGCCTTGCAGGACCAAAAAAAAAAATGGATGTTCAGTGATAAAGGAGAGCTTGAATAATTTTTTAAGAAATAAAACCATAAGGGGCAGCTAGGTGGCGTGGTGGATAGAGCACTGGCCTTGAAGTCAGGAGCACCTGAGTTCAAATAGGGCCTCAGACCAAACACTTGACACTTACTAGCTGTGTGACCCTGGGCAAGTCACTTAACCCCAACTTCCTTAAAAAAAAAAAGAAATAAAACCATAAGCTATGCCCAAAGGGCTATAAAAATGTGCATACCCTTGAAACCCCCCCTGTATTTTGTTGTCACACCTGTTGCTATATTCCATTCATGGTGGTAACCTTGCCACAACAGCACAGTGTCTAGCTTGACTGCACATTTTTAATTGCTTCTTTGGTATTACTTCAGCAAACTAAGGAGCTAAATATAGATATGTATATTATTTCTTTGTTTTTCTGTTTCTGTGGTAGATTTTTGCATTTAGGTTGTGAGCCAAACATTGGCCAGTTGGTGGGAGGGGGCTTTTCCCATTAGGGTTATTTAACCTGGCTTTTGCTTCTGTAATTTGTCTCCCCTCATAAGAGTATACTGGTGGAGGGACACCCTAATCTTGAGAATAGAAATTTGAAAGGCCTCACCTTTTTAAGCTAAGGTCTTTCCAGATTCTCACTTTGAATGAGGCAATTTGTTATTCTTCTGTTAAGTTTTGTTTCCTCTTTCTGGTGGTTCCTTCTATTGGTTCAAATTCTTACTGACAACATCCCTAATGTGAAAATATGTTTAATAGGAATGTAAATGTATAGCCTTTATCAGATTGTGTGCCATCTTGGGGAGGGTGAAGTGGGGAGGAAGCGGGAGAAAAATTTTAAACTCAAAACCATATGGAAGTGATTACTAATAAAAGAAATTAATAAAAAAACATAACTGAAAAGATTATTTGTTTCTCAAATGCCTCAAACAACAGAAATGAAGGAGGAATGAATAAATTCAGCAGGCAGGGATAGAAATAGCAACAGAGAGAGAAAAGAGATCTCTTTCTGAAAGTACTCAAGGAAGACATCCCATTCAGGCTGATGCAAAGTGAAATGTACTGTGTTCAAAGTAACAGCAATATTTTGCGGTGATCAGCTGGGAATAACTTAGCTATTCTCAGCAATACAACAATCCAAGACAACTCTGAAGGACATAGGATGAAAAATGTTATCCATCCCCAGAGAAAGAATTGATGGTGTCTGAATACAGATTGATGCAGACTTTTTGACTTTATTTTTCTTGAGGGTTTTTTTTTAGTCTATGTTTTCTTTTACAACATGACTAATATGGAAATGTTTTGCATGAATATGCATGTATAACCTGTACCAAATTGCTTGCCTTCTCCATAGGTGGGTGAAGAGGGGAGAAGAGAGAGAATTTGGAACTCAAAGTTTTAAAAACAAACGTTGGGGCAGCTAGGTGGCGCAGAGGACAGAGCACCAGCCCTGGTGTCAGGAGGACCTGAGCTCAACTCGTCTCAGACACTTGACACTTACTAGCTGTGGGACCCTGGGCAAGTCACCTAACCTCGGTTGCCTCACACACACAAAAAGAATGTTAACAGTTGTTTTTACATGTAATGGGGGCAAAGTATAATACTAAATGAATATTTTTAAAAACCTGGAATGCATAGTAACAGTCCTTTCATAGTCACCATACTGTGACACATAAAAAGTTCAAGAGACAGAGTTTCTGGGTAATTAATCATTGTATTAATACTGCTAGCATATTATTAATTAAAAAAATAAATTATTAATAAACTCTCACTTTTGAGTAACGATATCAAATAGTGGATGTGTCTGAGACCAGATGATGAAAGGCATCTCCCTCTTCACAGGGAGGCCCAGAGGTCTCACTACCAGGGTGGAAGGTTATTGCCACTAGCAAATGTGCCTGTAGGATCCCTGTCTCAGGGAATCCTAAATCTTTCTTTGCCACCAGGGAATTTTACTTTGTCCCCAGAGAGAATTCAGTCTGGAGGGAGAAAGGTTTGTCTCCTCTCTCCATAAAGAAAAAATATGTTTAAAAAAAATACATTAAATCCAAGGAAGGTGGGGAGACCCAGAGCACAAACATTGAATCAGATAACCTACACTTGATGGTATTCCCTCAAAAGTGGAAATGGGAAGAAGTGTGTAGACATGCATGTATTTGTGTGTGTATGTGCAGATGTGGACACACACCTACGTGTGCATGTGTAATTAGTGGTGATAATCATTTAAGATCAACTGAGCCCCAATAAGGGCCAAAACCCTGAATTCATCTTTTCTCTCTGAGTGAACTGAGAACGCCCCTTCCTGTGTCAGCAATTAGAGCTGACCAAGAGTGTTCTTATGTTGGTGACCACTAAGGCGCCTCTAACCCAGACACTGCCTTGATGGTAGTAAGGGAAACAGATATCCTGCATCTGACATTTCCTATCTTACTTAAATTTCCTTTCTTATGGTCTGGTTAAACATACGGAGACCATAAAACTGAGTGACACTGACATCCTGAGTCAGGGTTTAAATGTCCTCCATAAATTGCTTGATTCAGTCAGAGTTAAAGTTCTGCCTCCATGTCACATGTTACATGTCACTACCTTAAGGGAATACAACAATATGGATTTACTTATTGCCTAGCTTGTTGTCTCTTTAACCAACTCTCAGGTCGACAGTGGTTTGCTAGTTCTCTCCTGTTTTCTAAGTCCATTCTTGGTCTCCCCAGAGCCTATCTGTTCCCTGGGGGTACTAGATGCTTCATAAATGCCTGGTGACTTGGTGACTTGACTTAATCCATTAGAATGTGAGCTCCCAGAGGAGAGGCACTGTGCAATCTGTCTGTGTATCACAGCACTTAGTCTACTGCCTGGCACATAGTAGGTACTTAGTAAATGTTTATGGATTAATTAAGT
Source organism: Phascolarctos cinereus (assembly GCF_003287225.1). Lineage (NCBI taxonomy): Eukaryota > Metazoa > Chordata > Mammalia > Diprotodontia > Phascolarctidae > Phascolarctos > Phascolarctos cinereus. Next base: position 107,348 of record NW_027555625.1, read on the forward strand.
GCCTTAATTTTGAGGTGTTCTCTTACTTTCTACATTCCAAGAGCTGACCGTATCAACTTGAGTTAAGGCAGGAGTCTCATTCTGAACCAAGGCTGGGATCTGCTGAGACTAAGTTGGCTCCAAGGTGTTACTTCAATACATATTATTCCAGGTGTGATTTTATGATTTTCATAATCAGTGGTCAGAAAATTCATCAGATAAAAAGCACTTCTCTATTAGAAACAAGCTAATAACAAAACACGTAAAGCCTTTTGCCCTGGACCTAAGATCACTCTGCCTTCTAGAAGCCAGCAGTGTGGGTGCAGGTCCCAGGCAGGTCTGAGCCAGGCCCTCACATGCCTCCTGGCTTCTTTCTGGCTTCTGCCCTTTCCACTGGGCCTCTCCTTCCACCCCCACCCTCCACTACAGCTGGTATAATTCTCAGTTACTCAGTAAACCACTTCATCACTTTCAAATTGAGCAGCCTTCTTTCAGCAACTTCTTCCCCAGGGCTAAGATTTGGTGACTTTGCTGAAAGAACAAGTCCCAAGGTATTACCTGGTAAGTTCTCAAAGAACTTCATAGAAAAGGAGACTTTCCAAGGTCCTTTTAACTTTTCTCAAAGACTAAATTATTCTTATTTTTCATTTTAAAGCAAAATAAATTCAATTAAATATAGCAGTTTTTACACATTGTAACCACACTCTCTTGCAGTTTAATTCAAACTTTCATGGCATCCAGATCAGAAGAGGAGTTAAATATCTTTTTTTTATCTTTTTTTGTTTTTAACATTCACTTTTATAAGATTTTGAGTTCCAAGTTTTTTTCTCCCTCCCTCCCTCCCTCCTTTCCCTCCTGCCCAAGATAGCATGCAATCTGATATTAGATCATACATGTACAATCATATTAAACATGTTTCTACGTTAGTCATGCTGTGGGGAAAAAAAGTCAGAACAAAAGGGAAAAACCATGAGAAAGGAAAAAAAAGAAAATAGTATTCTCTGTCGACCTGAAAGTTGGTTAAAGAGACAACAAGCTAGGTGATAAATTCATATTGTTTTATTCCCTTAAGTTTGTGAATATACATGGAATCAGAGCTTTAACTCTGACTGACTCAAGCAGTTTTAGGAGGACATTTAAACCCTGACTCAGGATGTCTGTGTTACTCCAAAAAAAAATACAGTTTCCATATGTTTTTTTTAACACATAGCATGGGAAAGAAAGTTTCTTAGTTGAATAGGTTGTAAATACAATAAAATAGGAGAATGTCAAAGTGTCAATTGAAATTATAGATCCAATATATCTGTGTTTCCCCTACATAACATATGTCTATAGGATACCAAGATATGAAAAGTCCCACTATTCAAGAGAGTGTCTGGTCCCAGATATCCTGTCCTTAATGATCACAAACAGGAAGAATGCTGGTCAGTTCCATCTGGTCCTGTCATTGCTGACAAAGGAAGGGGCATTTTTAGTTCACTCAGAAAAGACTTAATTCAGGTTTTTGGCCCTTATTGGGACTCAATTGATCTTAAATGATTATCAGTTTCAATCTGCATTCAGATTCCATAGCTTTTTCTCTGGAGGTGGATAGCATTTTCCATCATGAATCTTTTGCAATTGTCTTAGGTCATTGTATTGCTGAGAAGAGGTAAGTCTGTCAAAGTTGAACATCACACAATGTTACTGTTACTGTGTACAATGTTCCCTTGGTTCTGCTTACTTCACTCAGCATCAGTTCATGTAAGTTTTAGAGATTTTTCTGAAATCCACCTGCTCATCATTTTTTACAGCACAATAGTATTCCATTACATTCATATACCCCAACTTGTGAGGCCATTCCCCAATTGATGGGCAACCCTTCAATTTCCAATTCTTTACCACCACAAGAAGAGCAGCTATAAATATTTTTGTACATGTGGGTCTTTTCTCCATTTTTATGATCTCTTTGGGATACAGACCTAGTAGTGGTATTGCAGGATCAAAGGGTATGAACAATTTTATAACCCTTTGGGCATAGTTCCAAATTGCTGAGGAGATAAATTTCTAAGGATACAATTGTATCACCCTCTAAAAATTATTTTTTCAAATTACAGCATTTTATACAATGGTTTCCCAAATATTCCAATAGGAGAAAAATCAGAAGCATAATAACATAAACAATGTTACATATTTAAAACCTGAAAAGTTGCCAAATGACATCAATTCAGTTCAATTCATTTGTGAATTATCTTACATAAAAAAATCACTTCATTCATCTCTGTTTGACACTCTAGACTGATTGCATTCAGAGTAGGATTGAGTAATTCTGATCCAATTACCTTCCATTCTTATTCTTACACTTCCTCATCCCATTGCCTTAATGCTGAATTTTAAGTGTATTTACCCTTAAGATCTGATCTACTTGCAGAGGGTCAAACATCGCAACTCCAAAGGGAGAAGTCTCATCCAATCTGGATTTACAGTTTCAAATGGTATATGGATCCTAATTTTCCCGAGAGCCGTTTGCTGCCAGCTCCTCAAAATATAGAGTCCATCGCTTCCACTTACTCTGGGGCTGCAGTTTGATTAAGGCAGTGTTTCTCTGCTCAGAAGGAGGAGGAGGTAAGTCTGGGAGGGAGGGAGGTGGAGGAGACCCGGGGGAGGAGGAGCTCTTAGAGATGACCAGCCTGGTGGGGGGTGGTCCGGGTGGAGTTAGAGCACTGGGGTGGAGTTTGGAGGCTGGGAGGAGGAGTTTAGGGGGAAGAGGGGATCATTGCATTGGAGAAGGCTTTCCACGTGATGGAGGGGTGGGCTTGGGAGGGAGAGGCGGTCAGGGTCCCTGAGTCTAGAAGGATCAGAGTGGGATGATGGGAAACAGGAAGTCTTTGAGCTGAGACTGCTCCTCCTTCCGTGGAGCTCAGATTCTCTCCTTTTTCCTTTTGACCGGAGTTCTCTCTGCCTTCCCCGGGACCTGAGATCGCTCTGCCTTCCAGAAGCCCACTCTGTTCTTGCAGATCCCAGGTAGGTCTAAGCCAGTGTTCCCACTTACGTCCTGGCCTTTGTTTGCTGACGGTCCTTGCCATTGAATTTCATTCCCCGGGTCTGCCAGAAGCACCCCTCCCAGGCCTGGCTACCAGACCAGCTCCCTGCCCCTAAAACTTTTCCAGACTCCCAATCACTTCCTAAACATCCTGGCTGACCCTCCCAAGATTTCTCATTGGGTCACACTTGCCCATAAGAATCCTGCCTTCGCTCCCGGCCCCTGTAAGGATCCACAAGTCTCCACCTTGGAGGAACCAAAGCTCTTTCCCGATCCCCCTTATCTGAATCTGCGCCTCTTGGGCTGGTTCCCTATCAGATCCCATTCATCTGGCTCCCTTGAGGGATTCCAAGCTTAAGCTGTACCAGAGGGTCCCAGGCATCCTCCCCAGATCCTAGGACACAGTCATCCTTGCCTACCCAAGCATAATGTCCATTTGGAACACTTCTTTCAATCAAGTGTCCCTGACCTCCCTGTCATGAGCATTTAGAGTTAGAGTTAGACCGTCCTGCCTCCCAGACTCCACCTCTGCTCCGCTTCCCCAGGCCTTCTGCTCCCCTGCCCCCACTTCTTTAAGACCTCTCAGGTCCCATGCAGGGGGCTGAATCCCAAACTGGGTTTTGTCTCCCAGTCTCTGGCTTCCCTGGTCACTCCTTGGCAGCTCCATACCAGAGCCCTCCCCATCCTCGGCCTTCCCTAACTTCCCTCCCTTCTAGATCTATCAGTCAGTCTATTATTTAGATAATATGTGTGTTAACTGGGGAGAGGGGATGCAGGGAGGGCAGAGCACCAGTTCGAGGGAGAGCTCTGTCTCAGGGGTCACTGAGGCTCTGACTGGTCTCATCCTATCTGGGATCCCAAGCTTCATCTTCCTCTTAAGGCTCTGTAGAAGGAGGGGGGGAAAGAGGGGGGCAGAAGAGAAGTAAGAGGAGTGAAGTAGTTTTCCTGTTCAGATCATCTTCATTTCCTATCCTGACCCTCCCTGCTGCCTCCCTCCCTCTACAGATTGGAGTCCTTTCCCTGAGGGCAGGGCCTGAGTCTTTCTAACTCTTATGGGACCTTGCCCTCTGCAAATTCCAGTTGGGCAGCCTCCTGCCTAGGAAGAGAGGGGAAAGAGCTGTCCTTCTCTGGGATCCTTCTCCCTCCCCAGCTCAGTCTGCAGAGGAACAAAGCCTGCCCCAAGCAGATATTGGGTCAAATCCAGACACCAAAGCTGGAGGGAAGTTAAAAGTTTTATTATAAGGTACAACAAATAGCAAACCCCCAGAGTATGAGCACCAAGGCAGCCAGCCTGGCATTAAGATGACAGGTGGGGCAGATGGGCTTTCTGTACAGAAGTAAAGAAGGAAAGGACTTTCCAGGTGTCTCCAGGCTGTTTCATGGTCATCAGAAAGGCGATTAGAACATCCCATGATTACTTGGGACATCGGTTAGTAAGAGTTTGGGCTGCTGCTCTATTTGTGGGGGACATAAAGGCTGGGGGAAGCAGATGCCTGGGCTAGATAAGGTCCAGGGATAAGATGGAGGAACTTTACAAAATGGAGTCACTTTGGTTACTTTGCTACCTACACAGGGAGCCTGGATTGGGAGAGAATGAGTCTTGGGAGCAGCCAAGCCCCAGCCCAGGTGAGTGCAGTCCATCCATAGACTTGACTGATGTCAGCAATCCAGCCATTTCCATAGACACAGAGGTTGGTCTATGAAGCTGGCAATGCCTGCTTTAGGGATCATTTCTGTACAAAAATAGGCATGAAATTGAATACAGTAGTATCAACACTACCCTACTCTTTTCCATGTTTCAAACTGATTCATTGGGTCCTTGATATATTGAGCACTGCTCCCCCATCCCATGCTGCCCTCCCTGTTTGTTTTTAAGTTCTCCCTCATTGCAGCTGTCTAACAAGGGTGACCACTTCACTCATTAGTCTCTATTACCTAGGGATCATATTTTAGCTCTCTTAATGGCTGCCTAGTATTGTACACACACACACACACACACACACACACACACACACACACACACACACACAACTTCTCCCCTTCTTCTTTGTTTCTTGTGGCCGAGCTCTCCCCCCCCCCGGAAAACTCTTCACCCTGAATCTTAGCTGGACAGACCTGGAGCAGAGCCCTGAAGGCTTCCCCAGCTATTGTTTTTTAATGTGCTAGCACTAGAGCAGAAATGGTGCTCCAGGTGCTGCTCATGGTCCTCCTGCCTCAGGTCACACACGATTTCCCAGATCCCTCTGAACCCCTCTCTGTTAACAGTTCTTAGGTCAAGTCAGTGAGCATTTAGAAAGGCCCTAGATATTGTCAAGGTATTTAGAGACACTATATTTCCCAGAGCTAAGGCCCAGCAAGCAGGCTGTGCCCTGAGCTTGGCATAGCAGCAGTCCTTTGCACCCTGGATGATCTCATCCTCTGGCAACATGTATTGCTTGGACCAGCACCAGGTGTTTACTGAGGGATTTATGATTTTCATATTAATAAATGTTTAGATTTGTTGGAGCTCCCCCTATTTCTCAGGGACCTGAGAGCCAATGCTCTACAGACTAAAGCCATCCATCATATTTGTTGACATGCTCACAATCCCTATTTCTTGTAACTGCCAAGTAAACTGAAGAAGGCACTCCTATTCCCACCATGACAACTGTAGTTCTGAACCCTGCTGAACAGTCAAAACATGCGACAACCCTTAGGACTTAAGAGGCTGTTCCCATGGGACAGATCCAAGCCAAGAAATGCCAATCATGGGAACTGCTTACTCAAGACCTAAGAATGATTGTGTTGTGGTCCAACTTCTGGCATGTATATAAGCCTTGCCTGTACCCCAGAATATTGAGCCATCCTTCGCAAGATGGGGGTGAGTAGGAGACTTCTGCTTGCAAGCATTTTCCCGCTCTCTAATTAAACCACTACTTAATTTCTGACACACCTGCCTCTGGCTTGCTCTGTTTTGGCCTCAGCTATCCCCAGGTTAGAGACTGGTCCAGTCTGGACTACATTTAAAATTCCATTGACAATATACAAACCCAAGATTTCTTGTACAGACTGCTCTGGGGCCATCTTACTGCTCCTGTGTTTCTAAGACCTGCGCTGGCACAGCGATTGAATAACGGATGGCTTCTCTACTGTGTAAAAGAAGCTCCTGGGATTCTCATCCTTGCCTCCGTTGGTTCTGGGCACCAGGACTGGCTTCACCACATACCATATTACTGTACAGATTGGCTTCCTGGTGGTATAATTTGTTCTGCCCTGTGTAGAGTGTCCCATGCACTGGCAGAGAGCGTGAGAGCAAAAAGGAGAAAAGGAAGGATGGGCGAAGTCAAGTTAGTGTGTCAAGGTACCTCAGACAATTTCTTGGAAATTTTTACTCTTCTGTAGGCTAGAGAAGGTCCTAGATTGACCTGGGAAAGGAATGGATGGACCTGACTCAAGCCAATACTCAGTTTTAATGTTAAGCAAAAATCAAATATTCCTAGGTCATTCTACCAGTAAAAGGAGCCTTATTTAAGTATAGTATAAAAAGGACACTCAATAGAGATATGAGAGTTCTTTCGCTTGAGTAGACACAGATCCTCTTACCTGCATGTGGGAGCTCATCTAGTCAGCAGAGCAAGGTGTGGCAGTATGCCATTTGAGGAAATCTGTCATATAGGAAGGACCCTGATTTCACATGGGTAGATTTTTATGCCTTTAGTTTACCAAGCAGCCACACTAGTTTGTCCAGAGACCCTCAGAATACTGCTTGAAGGGAGGCACATGGAGCCTTTGCCCACTATGTAAGTCAGGGAAAGAAAAAATAAAGCTGGCCTAACCAGGTGACAGGAAAAGGACAGAACTCCAGGAGATAGTGGCGCTTTCACAAGTAGGGATCATGCTACCTTTGACAGCCATCAGGTGAATGGTCAGTCTAATTTCTCAAGACTACCTAAAGGAAGAAAACCAGCATTTATTATCAGCCACCTAGTAAGTGCTAGGCACTTGGTAAACACCTTACCAATATCTCATGTGATCCTCACAACCAGCACTGGAAGGAAAGTATCATTATCCCCATTTTATTTTTACTTATAAATTCAGGAATATTTGGAGGAAAATATTTTTTAAATTCAAATTTTTTTGCAGCAGAAATTAGCTTTCTCTTCCTTCCCTTTCTACCAACCCCCCATTAAGAAAGCAAGAAAACCTAACCCCTATTACAAGAACATGTGTAGTCAAGCTGAACAAAATTTCTCATTGGTTATATCTAAAGAAAATTATATCATCTGGCACTCTAAGTATCACCTCTCTATCAAGAGGTTGGCAATATGTCATCATGAATCCTCAGGAATTGCTTGATCATTGCACTGATCAGAGTTCCAATATGTGTATACACACATATATATGAATACACACATTTGTATCAGCCAAGATCAACCTTCTAATCCTCGCATTCAATTCTCTCCCCCACATTGAGAACACAAGAAAAACAAAACCCATTACACACAATGTAGAGCCAATCTGGAAAAAAAAAACCACAGTACCTATGTTCTATGTTCTGAAAACCTGACTCCTTCACCTCTAGGTGGTAGGCGGAATGTTTCTTCATCATTGGCCCTCTGGAGTCTTTGTTGGTCACTATGCTAATTCATGTTCAATGCCATAGTATTCTATTACATTTATGGACTTTACTTATTCATCCATACCCCATTTATGAATAATCCCTCAAATTACCTTTTTTTGCCACCTCAAAAAGAATTAGAAATAATGTTATGCATCCTTTGAATTTGTTTTGCTTAGGCCTACTCCCTCAGTCTATCCTCATTCTAATTCCTCCTCTCCTTTCTTTCCTTTCCCTCCTTTTCACTAGTTATAAAATATATTTCTATACCCAACTCTGTGTTGTATGCATTCTTCCTACCTTTGACTAGGCATCAGATGCTCCCTGCCACTCCCTTCTCCTTGTTTGTATAGATGTGTACTTGTGCCCCATCATTACATGAGATAATATTTCCTAACCCTCCTTTCCATCCACCCACCTGAGTGTATCCCTCTTCCTCTTTTTCCATCTTTTCCTTAAGATCAAGACATAATAGAACCTCTCCAAGATCTTTTCTAATTTGATTCCCCCTGTGAGCCCTGAGAGAGGTCAGAGGGGACACATATCACCTCCTCATATTTGAATATAAGTAGTTTATCCTTTTTTATTTTTAACTCCCATAGGCTAGTTCATTTTTCTTTTCTTTCTTATGTTTCTCTTCACTTGTGTTTGAACTTTAAAAGTTCTCTGCAGTTATGATCTTTTCATCAAGAATGCTTGGAAGTCCTTTCTTTGAGGATCACTTCCCCCTTCTATCATTATGCTCAGTTTTGTTGAGTAAATTATTCTTGGCTATAAGACTATGTTCTTTACCTTCTGGAGTAACCTGTTCCAAGCTCTGTGCTCTTTAATGATGGTTATTGCCAAATTCTGTGTGATCCTAACTATGGCTCCTTGGTACTTCAGTTTCTTTCTGGATGCTTGCTGTATTTTTCTCATTCAACTTGAAGCTCCATGTTTTGGTTACAATGTTTCTGGAAGTTTTCATTCAGAGATTTCTTTTAGGAAGTAATCTGGGTTTATTTTGACATTGTGCTCTGGTTGTACGACATCTGCAGTTTTAAGGTTTCTTAAAATCTTATGTCCAGGTTCCTTTTTTTATGGCATTCAGATAGTCCAATGTTATTTAGATTTTGCCTTGCTCTCTTTTCTACGTGAGTTGTTTTTAACTATGATATGCCTTACATTTTTTATGTGTTTTTTTCAACCTCTTGAATTTGTTTTAATATTTGTTATTGCCTTGTGACTTCTATTTGGTTTATTTGGCCAAGGTTTTGTACTCCTTGTGCCAAGCTGTTAACTCATTGATTTCTTCTTCGGTTTTTTTTTTTTTTAGGCAATTGGGGTTAAGTGACTTGCCCAGGGTCACACAACTAGTAAGTGTTATGTGTCTGAGGTCAGATTTGAACTCAGGTCCTCCAGAATTCAGGGCCAGTACTCTGTACACTGCACCACCTAGCTGCCCCTCATTGATACTTTCTTCCATGTCACTCATTTCTTTTCCATTTATTTTTCTCTGGAGGTGGCCAACATGGAAGGAAGGTTTCCATGGCTATAAAGGTGGAAAGCAGGGCCTTGGTTTTTCATTTATTTTCACTGAGGGTGGAGGTGAGAGGAAAGAAAAGAAGGGGGATTTTTTTTTCTAATGGAAAAAACCTATTTATTATCCATGGGACAGTGCCTTTTTCCTTCCCATTTTCCTCAAGGCTTTAGGGAAGATCATTTGGTTTTGTCTCTAGAATTGGGAGCCAAGAACTAGACACATCGAGAAAAGGCAGCTTCAGAACTACACAGAATTGTAACCCCTGAGGCCCAGCAAAGAGCTACATCCCAGGGGACCCTCCTAGAGACTGGGGAAAAGAGAAGAGAATTTTGATTCATCCAGCAGCTTTGAATGACCCATTGGCCATGTGAAGTCTAAGCATGGGCTCTCTTTCCCCCAGACTCTGAATGCTCTTGTGGTCCAGTGTCTCAGGCACTTTTGGGGATGGTTGTGTATTCTGGTCCTTGCTATACTTTTATAGTTAACAACTTTCAAAAACAAAATAGGAATAACCATTCAAATGGAGATGACAGCACCTACCTGCCAGAGTTCTTGTGATGCTAAAAATGAGATTCCTAAAGCACTATATAAGTGCTAGCTATTTTCAGAACACCACAATGGCATCTGTAAGGCTCTCTAACGCAAAGTATTTTGACCATAGTAATTACTTAAGAGTCTTTGGGAGATAGGGAGATCAAGAGATTATTCCAGTGAGTAATGAGGTTGCATGAAGGCTGTGTGGTGGCTAAGGGGTTGGCACTCAACATCCAGGGGTAGAAGAAGTTTAGTCTTAGGGCCCAAGACTTTTCTTCCCAAGTCTTGACTTTTTCATGGGGTTATTCTGGCCTGAGTTTAACCTGTTGGACTTTTTGCCCCATTTTATTTCTTCATTGTGTGTGGTCTTTTCTTCTATTTACCTAGACAGCCATCCTCAGTTCTTAGACTATGCTAGAGTCAGTCTGTCCCCATTTGCCCTCTTGGATGTGTTGAGAAGGTTCTGTTCAGTCTTGTTCTTTCTTTAGACTAGATGAGGCAGCTGTCTTTTTATTGTAGTTGTTGACCTTGGCCTCTTTTTTGTATAATGCCCAACTGGAATTGGTTGTCTTCTACTGTGGCCATGAATGCCCAGTCAAATGCTGGAGATCATACTGGTCTTTCTATCCAAGAGGCCAAAAATACCCCAACAAGGGCCAGTCAAGCCTCTTCTCTAACTACTTTAAGATGAATCAACAGTCCCTGCTGTCAAGAAACCCCAAGTCTAGTAAGGGAGAAGAGAACCATGGCCAAACAGACTATGTACCAGACACATAGGGCATGATCAGAGGGATGGCATTAGAATGGAGAGGATGAGGGAAGGTTCTGTTTTGTTCTTCCAAGGAAATAGGGGTTAAGTGACTTGCCCAGGGTTACACAACTTGTAGAGAGGCTTCTTCTAGAAGGTGGAATTTTCAGTTGGGACATGAAGAAAGGCAGGAGGTGGAGATGAGGGAGGACATGGCAGGCATGGAGACAGCCAGAGTCAGGACAGAGTTTCTTGTGTGAGGAACTCACAGGAAGGGCAGTGCCACTGGATTCCAGAGTATGTGGAGATAAGCTGTAGGAAGACTGGAAAGGTTGAATGGGGACCAGGTTATGAAGGGCTCTGAATGCTACATAGGATTTTATTTTTGATTCTGGAGGGTAATAGGAAGCCATTTATGTAATTTATGCAATGAGAGTATAACATGGTCAGAATCCCCCCACACACACACAACCCTTTCTATCAGTTTGACAGCTGACTGGGGGATGGACTGGAGTAGGAAGAGAGTTGAGGCAGGCAGACTGTCCCCAGCAGCTGTTGCCATATTCCAGGTGTGAGGTGATGAGGGCCTTCACAAAGGTGGGGATGTATTCCAGGGATAGTGAAAGGGTGAACTTGACAGGGCTCAATTACAGATTTGATATGAGAAGTGGGGGCTGATATACTTAGGAATGGAAGATTACACCTAAGGTTCTTGACTGAGTGACCAGGAAGCTGGTGTCTATTAGGGATTTACAGAGATCTGAAGAGAGAAGGAAAGCCTGGTGATTTGTCCTTTGGGAGCCAGCTAACTTTCTATGGAGACATTTGGGATAATTTTTCTCTAAAGCTCAGTGGCGTAGAAAAGAATTTTTTCCTGGAAAAAAAAAAACTTGTTACATTGGTAGCAATGATAATATTAGGGTGGGGGTGGGGCATGGCAGTGGAGTGTGGAAGACAAATTAAACCAGGGTACAGATTATAGTCTTATAGAGTGTTTCAAGAAGTTGTTCAGTACCTTCAGTCCTGTCTGACTCTTTAATTTTTTTTTTATTTAGTAAACAAATACACAATATGAAAAAGTAAAAGAAACATATTAGGGACCTAAATATTGAAACTTATATACAAAATAAGGAAAGAAAAAAAGCATGTCATGTGTACAACAGTAATAGGTATCCATTTCTTTTTTTTTTTTTTTGGCTAGGCAATGGGGTTGTGACCTGCCCAGGGTCACACAGTTAGTAAGTGTTGGGTATCTGAGGCCAGATTTGAACTCAGGTCCTCCTGAATCCAGGGCCGGTGCTCTATCCACTGCACCACCTAGCTGCCCCAATAAGTGTCCATTTCAAGAAAACCTGAATAATAAATACTACACATTGCATTGAAAACTGTCCATCTTTTCTTTACTTCCTTGTAAGTTTTCTTTTGTTCTATGCTGTGCACTTTTTACTTTGTTCTTTTTTCCCCTTCTCTCCTTCCTCCCCCTCCCAGACACTACAATTAAGCATGGATAAATTGATAGATATGTAGATAGATATGTATATATACACATATACACAAATACACATGCATACATATATGCATACATACTTACATATATAAACATATACATTCCTTAACAGATTCTAACCCTAATCTTTGTTTTTATGTGTGAGTGTATCTCATTTCCTATCCCTCCTGACTCCTCTACTTTACTTCTACCTGCTACCTTGCCTTCCTATTACTTGACCTACCCCCTCCAACAACCCCTCCCTTACTTTCACATTACCATTAATCTAAACATCCTTCTATAATCCCCTTTAACCTATTCCCTCAACCTCCCCTCTGAAGATCCCTCTCATCCTCTCCCCCATCCCTATCCCCTTAGCATTTTATTTCTTTCTAAATTTAGAAGATTTTTATACTTTTCTAGATGTATATGTATTGCTCCCTCTTGAACCCATTCCCAATGAGAGTAGGCTTCCAAAGCTAACAGTCCTCCTCCCTCATCTAATTCCTCTGTATCAGTTCTTCTGGCACCTCATTTGTATAAGATAATGACTCTTTTCAGCTGTTCCTGAATGATTTTACTTTTTGAAGGCATATCATGTTCAGGTCTATCCCAATCTTTCTTTTTTTTCTTTTCTTTTTTTAGGCAATTGGGGTTAAGTGACTTGCCCAGGGTCACACAGCTAGTAAGTGTCAACTATTTGGTCTGAGGCCGGATTTGAACTCAGGTACTCCTGACTTCAGGGCCGGTACTCTATCCACTGTGCCACCTAGCTGCCCCTACCCCAATCTTTCTTATGAATTACCCAATTACTAATAACAATCTTAGACATGGATTGTACATTTTACATACATAAAAAGTAAACAGTCTGTCCTTATTCAATCCCTTGTAACTGGTCATTGGTATATACCTTATATTTCTCTTGGCTCTTATATGTCAAATATTCTATTAAACTCAGTTGTTTTTTTTTAAAATCCTTAAAGTCTGACAATTCATTAAATGTCTTTTTTTCTTTTCATTCAAAATTATGCCTAGTTTTGCTGGGTGTGATATTTTCAGCTAGAACAGCAGTTCTTTTGCTCTTCGATATATAGTGTTCCAAGACCTGTAGTCTTTTAGCGGCACCACTGCTAGGTCTTGGATGATTCTAATTGTGGCACCATCATATGTGAATTTTTTTCTTGTTGCTCATAGTATTTTGTGTTTGACCTGGGGGTTTCAGAACTTGACTGTAATATTCCTGCGAGTTTTCCTCGTAGGATCTCTTTCAGTTTGGTGATTGGTAGATTTTTTTTCTATTTCTACTTTCCCCTATTCTAATGTATCAGGACATTTTTCTTCAATTATTTCTTAAGATTCTTTTTTTTTATCATAATTTTCAGGTAGTCTGATTATTCTTATGTTTTCTCTTCTTGATATGTTCTCCAGATCAGTTATTTTTATTATGAGATATTTTATGTTCTTTTCTTTTTTTTTAATTCTTTATATTTTGTTTTTATTATTTCTTTATCTCTTATAACTTTGCTGGCTTCCCCTTGCCCAATTCTGATTTTTAAGGAGTCATTTTCTTCTTTAAGATTCTGGATCTTCTTTTCTAATTGGTTGACTTTCTTTTCATAATCTTCTTGTTTTTCTTGGATTCTTATTTTTCTTTTTAGTTTTTCCTCAATCTCTCTCCTTTGATTTTTAAAGTCTTTTTTAAGTTCTTCTATAAATTCTTTTTGGGCAGTTGACCATTTGACAGTATTCTTTGGAGCAGGAGAGAGTTTCTTTGCTTCTGTATCGTCCTCTGAAGATGAACTCTGGTCTTCTGTATTCTCATAGAAACTCTGTATGGTTAGATTCTTTCTCCTTTGTCTGGGCATTTTTTTGTAATACTTTAGTTTTTGTAATCATCTCTAGGCCTGGGGCGTGGGGGATGTGCCTCTGGCCTCAGATCCTCCTTCAGTTCTCCGTCTGACCTTGAACCCAAATCAACACCTCCAGCCTCCTGTAAATGCCCACAGCCAGCCGCATCCCCGCCTCACTGTCTCTGCGTTTACCAGATATGTGCCGGTTCCTTCTCGCCCCTGTGGGGTCTCCATGGCACAGCTGGGTCTATTATTTCTTGTCCACTGTTCCTGGCTCAGACACCCAACTCCCCTCACTGTCCCGGAGTTAAAAGTTCCTGGGGTTGGGGCAGAGGCAGCCTTCCGACCCGGCTAACCCCAGGACTTGCTGCTTATTGTTGAGGCTGACCAAGGGTCTGGCCTGGAAGTGTTTACTCTTCATAGGGAGCATACCTCATCCTGGGATTTTTCTTAAGGTTTTCCCTGATGATTCCAGGAGGACTTCCTACTCTTGTGTATTTTAACTGCTCTATGTTCACCCTGAGGTGCTGTTTCATTTCTTTTGTGGAGGAAAATCTTGAGAGCTTGAAATTTTCTGACCATCTTCCCCAAATCCTCTCCAAGTCTGACTCTTAAGTGAAAAAGGAGTGACTCAGGGGACCCTAGAGAAAAGAAAAGATTTAGAAATTCTTAGGAATCTCAAGAAGTGTAAAAGAGCAATAAATTTCTCAATTGTTCCAATGTAAAATAATAGAATAAAGAAGTGAAAGGTGAAATACAGATTACAAGAAAACCCTAAATCAAATGTTTTAAAGAAGAAATCACAATGATGAAAAATGAATCAACAATTTTATGAATAGGATGGAGGATTATTCCCAAAGTGAAACCTATGCTTATGACTGAAATGGATCAGATTCCAAGTTCATTGGCCAAACACGTGTTGTGAATGTATAAGGCTAGAAATATGGATGGCCCCTCCCAAGTATCAAAATATGCTCAGATCTGGCCAGCCTCTCCTATATATGGCCCATCAGTCAGACTCTTAGCTCATTCTTTTGACTCTTGTTTTCCCAAGTTTCTGCAGCTTTAGAGGTGTGTTTAGATAATTCATTTTTCATAAAGAAACTGGCTAAACTCTTCTGATAAATTAGCTCAAACAAAACCCAAACTAATTAAATATTGCCCTTTTTTTTAGCAATAAAGGCCCTCCTCTCTCCATCATTGTTGTTGTTTGGTCATTTCATTCATGTTCAACACTTAGTAAACCCATTAGGGCTTTTCTTAGCAAAAATACTGCTATTTCCTTCTCCAGTTCATTTTACAGATGAGGAAACTGAGATAAACAAGGTTAAGTGAATTGCTCAGGGTCACTCAGCTACTAAGTTACTAAGTCTGTATTTGAACTCATTAAAGATGAGTCTTCCTGATTCCAAGCCCAGTGCTCTATCCACTAAGCCACCTAGCTTGCCCTTCTCCATCATAGTTACTCTTTTTATTATGTAATTAATTTTGTAATTAAGGAATATACACCATGGACAAATGAAAGCAATCATAAATCAAAAGCATGAACTGTTTTGGATATGAGTGACCTCAAGTCCTCAATGTAATAACAGATAACTCTTCTTCACTTGACTGAAAACTATCTCATACCACTCAGTGCAGTGCAGAATCTGATGATATCTCTTTAAAATTCTCTTCGTGTTTTCATTCAGATAAGACTTTCTTCAAGCTCTCAGGAAACAAACTAGATCTTTAACTTTGTTCTCTTTTAAATGATCTCATAAAACTCCCAGCTTCTCACAAAGACTTCACAGAGTTTTCTTTAAAACATATCACATATATCACTTCTGAGAGGGCAGAAATTTCACATCACCCTCTCTTTCTTCTCCATGGATCCATCCACCTCAGAGATAGAACACATTTTCTCCCTGATTCCACAGGGAGATACATTGCAAAATAAGACATTTCTCGGATTTCTTCCAACTGATGACCATATAAAATGCTTTTCTCAAAATTCCACAGGGCTCTTACTGACTGAGGTTTCAACAGTTGAGTCATAAAGGGTATGACCTTTGAGCTAATCTCTTCTCTGGACTTCAAGTTTCTTCCTATAAATCAATGAGGTTTGGACTATTTACCTCTTCAGTGTCTTTCAGCTCTATGGCTTATGACTTTTGATGATTTAGGAGAAAGTGACATTCAAGGATGTGGCTGTGGACTTCACCCAGGAGGAGTGGGGCCTCTTGGACCTTCCTCAGAAGGAGTTGTACAAGGGGGTCATGCTGGAGAATGCCTGGAACCTGCTCTCTCTGGGTAAGGACACTTCCCCTGGTAACTCTGAGTCTGCAAGCAAAGGGAACATCTTCATTCCCTAGTGTGCAGGGTTTGGAGGATCTATCAATTATTAAAGAGAGAAATGTTAGTCTCCTGTGTCAAAGAGACAGACCCCTCATGCTACCTAGTTTTCCTATAAGAAGTCTTTGCATTCTGTGCAAGGAACCAGAGATTTTCCTTTGTTGCAGCTGATGCTATCTTTTACCAATTCTAGGTAGCTTCAGGTCAGAGATACAGTCAGTGTGGAAGAATCTCAGACATGGAAGTAATCTCGGGGGTTATTTGGTCTAACCTCTTCTCGGACATGAATTTTGTTGGCCAAATCTCTGAGAACTGCTCAGCCAGCTTTTCCTTGCAACCCCTTCCTCTTTGGGATGGGCCTGGTGTTTGGAATAGTCTGCTATTTAACAAGCAGACATTGGTAGCTCATAGCTCTTATAGCCAGTGTAGCACATTTGTCCTTCATCTTCCTTCCTATTACCCCAAAATTCCCGCATAGATGGTAGGGCAGGAAGGTAAGGGAATAGACATTTATATTCACCTGCTATTTGCCATGTGCCGGGAAAAGTGATTTCTTTACAATATTATGTCACTTTATCTTCACAATAGCCTTTAAAGTTGGGTGGTATTATCCCTAATTTGTAGTTGGAAAACTGAGACAAACAGCTGTTAAGTGACTTGTCCAGAGGTACCCAGCTGGTAACTATCTGAGGCAGGATTTAACCTCAGGCAACCCTGACTCCAGGCCCAGGGCTCTCTCCGCTGCACCATCAGCTGCCTCTGATTTCTAGACAATGGAAACTATGCAATGAGTCCATCCTTCTATGAAGAAGGTGCACAAGATCAAATTCTCTGACTCCAAACCGATTCCATGACTTTTCCCCCTCCTCTCACCCAAAGGGGCAAACGCTCCCTGAATGAACAGTACACAAGGTTTCTGTGGGTTTCAGGGAGTGAGGAGCCAGTGCAGGAGGACAGGGCAAAGGGTGATTCATCAAGGTCCCTGGAGCTGGGGCTTGAGGCCAATCTGTCATAATTACCCTTTTATCCAGTTTGAGGAGCATAACAGGATGGGGGGCAGAGGGTTTGGCTGTTTCTCAGAACAGGTTGTACAACACATCCTATTTTGGGTTACTTGCAACATAAGCTCTGATGGGTCAGTACAGACTTCTCTATGGGTGACCAGAATGGAGTGATTCTCAAAGTGGAGCAGATCTATGCCCACACTCCTCTCGCCAAAGAGAACTAAATTACAAGTTTCTCTCCATGCTCATCCCTAACTGACTTCTATGCCCAGGGCTTCCAGTTCCCAGAGAAGATGTGATCTCTTATTTTGAGCAAAGGGAAGTACCATGGATGCTGGAGCAAGAAGGCCTGAGGAGCCGCTGTCCAGGTGAGTGAGGCAAAAGTAAGTATATGAGAACTGTAATTACCAGAGGCAATGTTATGGTGAAGCAAGTGCTAGATTTGGGGGCAGGAAGACCTGCCTTGGAATTCTCTTTCAGATTTTTTTTTTAGCTGTGGCTTCTTGGGTCATTCACTGAAAAAATGGAGCCTCAGTTTCCCCATTTGTCAAATGAGGCCGTTAGACTCCATGGCCTTTCAGCTCCTTCTGGGGATAAATCTTTCATCTTATAAGAAGTCATTATTTGGAATTTAGGGACCTGGAATCTCCTGAAAGTGTCAAAAGGGGTTAGGTTCTCCAATATGAGCTCTTTCTTAGACCTTCAAGCCAATAAACATTTATTAAGTGCCTGCTGCATGCTAGGCCCTTCGCTAAACACCAGAGACATAAAGAGATACCAAGGACATCCCCGGCTCTCTTGGAACTCACAGTCTGGCGGGGCTGACAACACTCCAACAACTGTGCAGACACCCACTATGGACAGGATAAATTGGAGCTGGTCAAGAGAAGGAAGGCACTAAAGTTAAGAAGGATTGAAAATGATTTATTGTAAAAGATGGGTTCTAGCCAGGGCTTTAGGGAAGCCAAGCAAGTGTTCTAGGCAAAAAGGGTATTGAGAAAAACCCAGGAAGTCAGGAGGTGGAGTGTCCTGTTCACAGAACAAAGGAGGCCCATGCCATATAGCATATATGGGGGGAAATAGGGTGAAAAAAGACTAGAAAAGCAGGAGAGAGGGAGGTGATGAAGTGCTCTAGCAGCCCGAGAGAGGATTTTATATTAGATCCTGTGCTGGGGAGCCAGAGGAGGCTGTTGAGTGGGTGGTGACATGGTCAGGTGAGAGCGTTAGGACAATGACCTTGACAACTGGGTTGAGGATTGCCTGACTGAGGGGAGAGAGGCAGCCAGATCAACCAGAAGGCACTGAAATATCTAAGGTGTGAGGTGATTGGGGCCTGAGTCAAGAAGATGACAATGGTGGGAGAGAAGGGGTTGTATGGGAGAGATGTCACACAAGTGGAATTACAGGACTTTGTTCAATATTGAATATGGGGTCAAGAGTGTGCATGTGTGAGAGTTGTTGAGAAGTGCATGATACTTCGTCTCTAAGCCTGGATTATTGGAGGATGCCTGTGATAGCATTAGGAAAGTAGGAAGAGGGGATGGTTGGGGCAAGGAGAATGAGAACCAGAAGAGAGTTGTGTCACTAAAGCTTAGAGAGGAGAGTATCAAGAGAAAGGGGTGATTGACGTGTCAAAGCCTGCAGACAAGTCAAGAAGAATGAGGTTCAAGAAATGGCAATTTGAAGATTATTGGTAATTTTGGAGAAAGAAGTGTCAGTTGAACAATGAAGGTGGGAGCCAGACTGCAGAGAGTTTCAAAGGAAGCAAGAGAAAGGAGTTGGAGACACCAGTTGTAAATGGCCATGTCTAGCTGTTTAGTCCTAAAAAAAAGGAAATATGTTGGACAATATCTCATGGGGATGTGTGGATCATTGAAGGTGTTTTGAGAGAAATGATTTTATTTGTGTCAACAGGGAAAGAGTCATTAGTGTAGGAGAGTGAAAATTAGTGAAAAAATGGATATACTGGGGAAGAATATAATAGGCTAGATGAGGGATGGAATGGGATTATTTGCACACATAAAGGGATTTGCTCTAGCAAATATAGCAAGCAAGTATCTTCTGATACTGGGGTCAAAAAGGAAATAAGCGCTGTGATTTATGTGAGATAAGGAGAATAAGATAGCTCTTGATAAATGTCCAGTTTTTTCAATGAAGTAAGAGGCCTAGTTCTTAAGTGAGAAGGTGTGGATAGGGTTAGGGGTAGGGTTAGCCATTAGGGAGGGTTGGGGATGAATGAAAAGATTAGGAAAAGCTGCTGTGGTGAGTGGCATGGGGAATCAGTTTGGTAGATGTCAAAGGATTGCCTTGCCACAATGAGGGTCCAGCTGAGATTATGTAGTTGAAATTTGTGATGGACCCAAGTGGCCAGATTTCATGATTTTCTCTCTCATCCAGGAGCACATGAGTTGGAGTGAAGGCTGCTGTCTTACTTAGAAGTCGTGTAAGGCTGAGCTATACATAAATCATTAGCCCAAGTCCCTTTCCTGATCTCTATGCCTCAATCTCTGTCCCATTCTTGGAGACTCATTGACCAGGTTCATGTAGTGATTATGACCTCAGTTTAGGGAGCTGGGAGGTAGAGACTTGAAGGTGTCCCATGGTATGAGACCCTTCAGGAGCCGAGAAAGAAGCATCTCTGGTCTTCAATGTTGGGTCTGGTCAGCTTCCATTAGAGTTAGAACCTAATGCAGGAAAGAGACAGAACTGTGACTGAAGCCAGAACATGCATTTGATAATTCAGAGAGAGGCCAGAATGCAGGGATTGAAGTAGAGGCTAGGGTGTGCTGTCAGCCCTCTACCCAGTCAGGCAATCAATAAACACTGATTAAGCACCTTGTGTTTTAAGCACTATGCTAAGCTCTAAGGGTACAAAGAAAGGCAAAATAAAGTCTCTGCTATCAGGGAGCTCCCAGTGTAGTAAACAAACATGGAGATAGTTGGAGAAAAACAGAAGATGAACCTTACTCTTAATTGATCTACTTGAAAAGAGATTGTTTTTGAATGGAAATACATATAATTCAACAGAGAAATGACAAGGAGTGAGGATAATAACAATCTGAGAAGGAGAACACAATTGGGGGAAATAATCTAAATCAAAATCATGATTAAAAATATCAATTAATTAATTAATTAAAAAACAGCTAGCATATATAGTCATATGAAAAATATATTCTAAATCACTATTGATCAAAGAAATGCACATTAAAATACCTTGGAAGTACTACCTCACATCAAAGTGGCTAATATCACCAAAAAGGAAAATGTTGGATATTGGAGGGGATGTGGGAAGATTGGGACATTAATGCACTGTTGGAGCTGTGAACTTATTCAACCATTCTGGAGAGCAATTTGGAACTATACGCAGAAGGCTATACAACTGTGCATACCCTTTCATCGGGCAATGCTACTTCTAGGTCTACATCCCCAAGACATCCAAAAAAAGGGACAAGCACCTATTTGTACAAAAATATTTATGGCAGCTCTTTTTGTGGGGGCAAAAAATTAGAAATTGGAGTGATACACATCAATTGGGGAATGGCTAAACAAGCTGTGATATATGATTTTAATGGAATATTATTGTACTATAAGATATGACAAGCAGGATGATTTCAGAAAATCCTGGAAAGACTTACATGAACTGATGCATGAGGAAGTGAACAGAACCAGAACATGGTACATCATAACAGTAATATTGTTTAACGAGGAACTGTGAATGACTTGGCTTTTCTCAGCAATGCAATGATCCAAAACAATCCCAAATGATGGAAAGTCATTGTTTTGAGCTCCCTAACCAGTAAATACAATGAATTGATGGTTATTATATAAAAGACTTATTTTTCTCCTGGCTCATGACAAGTATGTCCCATGGTATAAGACCGTGATAATGTATAATGATAAATGTACTTGAAAGTTAATTGCACAGAATACATCTTTTTTTAAACAATGTTTCTATTTAAAACCAACATTGTAAGGATAATATTTCTTCAGACATAACTTTCTTTTTTCTATCCATGGAAAACCAGGTACATTTTCACTGAAACTACTGAATTGACTAATCTGTGTTGCCAAACAGTTCATTTGAGAAGCTGACAGGGAGGCGAATAATAACAAAAGTAGAGTATAGGTTCAAATCTGAGAACAATCTTAGCATTGCAATGAGGGGCTCTTTAAGGTCTGTTTTTGTAGAACAGTTGTAGGGGTCCGTGATGGTTTCAATGTGGCCTCTACTGTATATGCAGAGCAATTAGTGTTCCAAAGAGCCTGTTATCTCTATTGCAAGAATGCAAACCCCCATAACACCTTGATCTGGTAATTACAGCTTTGAGGAGTTGTGATTACAAGGTAACCCAGGAATGAAAGGACTACTGTGGTGCAGTTACAGCGAGATAGTGAGGGTCTGTGCATGCCTGTGACCATTTGCACGTGAATGTCCAATGTTTCAGGAAGTTTGGAAACAATTTGATGTTGAATTGAGAAACAGAAAGAACATGTTGCAAACAGTCAGAAGCAGTCAGAGTGTGATGTTCTTATTGGAAGAACCCCAAAAGCATTATATGCCTGACCATAATGATTTGGAATCACTGCACAAAGAATCCCATTATTGAAATTTGTACAAGCTTGTTGTCCTAGAGCGTAAATATCTTAGCATCAAAAGTTTATGATTACTTACTGCTTAAGGTGGCATTAGCAAATTTTTAGTTAATCCTTTGGCCCACTGTCTAGAATCTCCAATGGGCTTTGTGAACCCATAAATGGGAAGGGACTTCCCGAAGACTAATAATGAAGCATGCTGTCCAGTTCTTTTGTGTGTGTGTGTGATATGTTCATTTTATTTAATAATATCCATACCATGTTAATACCATGGAATGTCAATTCATTTTAAACATTAGAATTCCACAAGTGTAACAAAGCATTACTTAAATATGTCGACATTTGTCTAAGGAGAATGCTGCCCATAATATGATAAACCATCAAATCTAAAGCACAATAATATATTTTTCAGTTGGACATGACTCTTACAGAGAAAACACAATACTGCACACATTTTAAGTCTCTTTACTGCTGAACCAGCACTTCAAATACATATAAAACAGATGGCATTTAAAAAACAATTTCAGTGTGGTAGCAGCAAAAATACAACTAAGCCATACCATTTGTTCTTCTTATCTTTTACTAACTTCATAATACTACTGTGTTAAGTAGCCTGGTTAACAACTGTTCAAGGCTCATCTTAAATACAAACAAGAAAACTCTTGCTACAATATTTTATTTCACGTTTTTCTTATAGATGTTCTTTTGGCCTTAGTCAAAGCCAGGCAGCCCTAGACACTGAAGTTTCCACCAATTCTACAAGATGAGGAAGTGTTTCCTGAATTGTGTTAAAGCAGCTTCCCATATCATATCCCAAAATATTTCTGATCTTAAAGCAATAGGAGCTATGTCTGGACCTCTAATTTTTTAGTCATTAATTTTTGAGATTTGGGGACTATGAATATAATTTATCACCCAAGTAAGCTTCAGTGACCAGTTCCTTTTGTACTAACTTAGTTCTCCTAATTAACTCTCTGATACCAATCAGTGTACCTGGAATCACTTGGGAAACTAAAGCTTCCATGAAAAAAATCCAATCTTTAAAATATCATGATTGGTCATGTCTGACTTGTGCTGCTTTTTGGAACCACGTATCCCTAAATGATTTATTTTTAAACATAAACAAAAACCTCAATGTGAGGTATTTAGCTCTAAAACATCAGCATGAAGACAGTATCTTTCCTCCTAAGGTTTGGGTTTTGCCCAGTATTCCCGATACATGGAGTACAACATGCCAACAGTCATGGCTCTTACTACAAAGCCTTGGGCTCCCACACGCATGTGAATCAGGTGGACAGACATTTTAGTCTCCCCTCTTCTCTTCAGTTTGTATAATCCATATGCAACAATAGCTGCAAAGCCTGCCATTCCTACTGGGACAAATGGTGCCTCTTTAGCTTTTTGAGCAAGTTTTGATCCCAAAGTCTCATCATAAATGGAGAGGGAAACATCATTGTCTGCTGACATTGTAGCTGGTTGAAGAGCCTTCAGAACAAGACAAAGCAAAACCACCTTCCACAAGCAGCTGGCCACTTCTGCTTCACTTCCAACCTTCCCCGTCTACTTCACCTGACCACTTTTTTTTTTAACAATCAGTACCTTCAACTATAATTCCTACTGTCAAAGAATATAAAATTAAGAAAAAGAAGCTTAAAAGGTACAAGTTACAGTGGCTGCAGACAAAGAATTGTAAAGAGGCTAAAAAAAATCAGATTCAGAGAACTGTATACTGTGTTAAAAATAGCATTCTCTAGCTTATAATGGCTTGCAACATTACTAAACTCAAAATATACTTTAAAGTAAAACTACATGACTACAAAATTATTAAATAAGCAAGCTTATGAAAATTAATCATTTAATAAGCATTTATTAAGCAAATGTTTTCCTAGAAATGTCAGTCATTGTGGTAGGTACTGGGAAACAAAATGGAATACTTCTTGCCCTCAAGGAGCTTGCATTCTATCAAAGGGAATAAGACTTTTGAGGGGAAACATATATATGTAGATACAAAGACTTTCTCTGCGTGTGGAAGATAATCCAAAAAAGTCTCCTTTAGGGAGTGGTACTTGACCTGAGCTTTAAAGGAGCTAGGGATTCTAAAAAGATGTTACTAAAGAAGAAGAGCTTTATAGGCATGAGGGAGATGTGCCAAGGTACAGAGACAGTAAATGAAACTGGTTCAGACAGTTCTCACTTTTCATAAGTGGACCATTGCTCAGAACTCTACAAAAAGTGATTTTTACAAAATGTGAATTTGATAGGGAAGGTGGGGTGGGGGAAGTAGGAAGGAAGCTGAGCACCTGCGGAGGGAGGAAGCCAGCACACAGACCAAATACATGTCGGGGGTCAGGGACAGAGAAGAAAGAGCAGAAAGAGGAATATGCTGGAATGGGGCCAGCCACCTGGGGGTCTGGCTGGAGCCAAGAGGTAGAGGAGTGGGGTTGGAAACATGTGGGGACCAAACACACATGATGGGTGAAGAGAACAAAGGTCTTCTACACTAGAAGTGTCAAGGCAAACCCACATCCAGATACCTTCCCACTTCTTTACAAAAGGATGATAGACTCAAATTCATGTATGAGATACATATTTTCAGACATGGGAAAGACCATACGTTTTTAAAATTGCATTTATTATGAGGATTTTTTTTTAGTACAAATATAGTTTATTTTTAATATAATATTTTATTTTCTCCTATTAGACATTAAAACACTTTTTAAACATTTGTTTAGATTTCAAATTCCAAATTCTTTCCATCTTTCCCCTCTCCTCTCCCTGAAGTAGTAAACAATCTGATATAGGTTATACATGTGCAATCATTATTACAAGGATTTCATTTTTATCTTAGTGAGTGCAGGCATTTAAAGACAATTAAAAAAAAGAGAGAGAGGTAATGGCTAGCCCAAAACATTAATAGGCCAAGGGGCAGCTAGCTAGGTGGTACAGTTGATAGAGCACCAGCCCTGGAATCAGGAGGACCTGAGTTCAAATCCAGCCTGAGACACTTGACATTTACCAGCTATATGACCCTCCACAAGTCCAATTGCCTCACAAATAAAATTTTTAAAGGCCAGAACAAAATCTTTTACGCTTTACATAAATACAAAAAACAGTATTGATATTCTTCATATGACCTTAAATACTGCAAGAGAAAGAAATAAGATTGAAGACTATTACTAGGGAAATTACATAATACCTCCAGATATGAAAGATTATGAAATAATTTGAATATTTAGTATATGTGCACCAAATGGCATATATCTAGGGAAAAAAATCGAAAGTACAGATGATGAAAAAGAAATATTGAAAGTGGAAACAGTCTGTCTAGTACTGTGGGCAAAGCATGCTAAGTCATGGGTTTGAGTTCTTGTCTCACCCTCTGAGATTTCAGTCAGTTCACTCAGTCATTCTGAGCTCATGGCCTGAGTTGTGAATGTGATGAAAATGTTCTGCCTCTGTCACAGATTTGTTGTGAGGATCTAACGTGGTTGTGTGTGAAGCTCTTTGTAAATTAAATCATCCTTGGGATGTGAGGTAATGGCATTTTTATACAATTTGTTCTGCTAATTTGAAGACTTTCGAAATTTGAAGACTTTTCTCTTTACCTGGGGAAAGAGATTATAAAGGAATTTATGTTCTGCCAATGGTGGGAAGGGGAAATAATTACATATGTTTTATTGCTTGTTTCTTTCAGAGGGAGACATGAGACTGAAAGTGAAGGAGACTACGGCAGAGCTAAGTCTTTCTGTGGAGGAAACTCGGGAGCAAAGATTCATGGATGATGGTCCTTGTGACATCACTTGGAGAGAAATCCGTGCTCTACATCAGAGAATCCACACTGGAGAGAAACCTTATGAATGTAATCAATGTGGAAAGGCTTTCATGAATAGGGCAAGTCTGGCTCAACATCAGAAAATCCACACTGGAGGTAAATCATATGACTATAATCAGTGTGGAAAGAGTTGTACACAGAGGTCCTGTCTTAGAGTACATCAGATAATCCACACTGGAGACAAATCTTATGAATGTGATCAATGTGGAAAGGCTTTTAGACACAGCTCCAGTTTTGCTCAACATCAAAGAATCCACACTGGAGAAAAACCTTATGAATGTAATCAGTGTGGAAAGACTTTTACCCACAGGTCTTATCTTAGTGTGCATCAGAAAATCCACACTGGTAAGAAATCTTATGAATGTAATCAGTGTGGAAAGACTTTTACCCAGAGGTCTTATCTTAGTGTACATCAGAAAATCCACACTGGTAAGAAATCTTATGAATGTAATCAGTGTGGAAAGACTTTTACCCAGAGGTCTTATCTTAGTGTACATCAGAAAATCCACACTGGTAAGAAATCTTATGAATGTAATCAGTGTGGAAAGACTTTTACCCAGAGGTCTTGTCTTAGTGTACATCAGAAAATCCACACTGGTAAGAAATCTTATGAATGTAATCAGTGTGGAAAGACTTTCCGAGGCAGCTCCAGTCTTGCTCAACATCAAAGAATCCACACTGGAGAAAAACCTTATGAATGTAATCAGTGTGGAAAGGCTTTTACACTGAAGAGTCGTCTTGCTGAACATCAGAGAATCCACACCGGGGAGAAACTTTATGAATGCAATCAGTGTGGAAAAGCTTTCACAGGCAACTCGAATCTTGCTAAACATCAGAGAATCCACACAGGGGTGAAACCTTATGAATGTAATCAGTGTGAGAAATCTTTCTTTCTAAGGGCTAATCTTGCTTTACATAAAAGAATCCACACTGGTGAGAAACCTTATGAATGTAATCAATGTGGAAAGGCTTTTACACAGAGGGGCAGTCTTATTGGGCATCAGAGAAGCCACACAGGAGAGAAACCATATGAATGTAATCAGTGTGGAAAGGCTTTTACACATGGGATCAGGCTTGCTGAACATCAGAGAATCCACACTGGCGAGAAACCTTTTGAATGTAATCACTGTGGAAGGGCTTTTACACACCGATTCACTCTTACTGTACATCAGAGAAGACACACTGGAGAGAAACCTTATGAATGCAATCAGTGTGGAAAGGCCTTCACAAGCAACTCTGGACTTGCTAAACATCGGACAACCCACACTGGGGAGAAACCTTACAAGTGTGATGAGTGTGGAAAATTTGTCCTTCGGAGAACCAGTATTGCTTTTCATAAAAGAATCCACACTGGAGAGAAACCTTATAAATGTAATCAATGTGGAAGGGCTTTTACAGTGAGAACTGGTCTTACTGAGCATCAGAGAATCCACACTGGAGAGAAACCTTATGAATGTAATCAGTGTGGAAAGGCTTTTACACTGAGGGGCACTCTTAGAATACATCAGAGAATCCATACTGGAGAGAAACCTTATAAATGTAATCAGTGTGGAAGGGCTTTTACAGTGAGGACTGGTCTTACTGAGCATCAGAGAATCCACACTGGAGAGAAACCTTATGAATGTAATCAGTGTGGAAAGGCTTTTACACAGAGGGGCAGTCTTAGAATACATCAGAGAATCCACATTGGGGAGAAACCTTTTGAATGTAATCATTGTGGAAAGGCTTTTACACTGAGGGGCACTCTTAGAATACATCAGAGAATCCACACTGGGGAGAAACCTTATGAATGTAGTCAATGTGGAAAGGCTTTTAGAAGCAACTCTTCTCTTGCTAAACATCAGAAAACCCACACTGCAGAGAAACCTTATGAATGTAATCAGTGTGGAAAGGCTTTTAGAGACAACTCTTCTCTTGCTAAACATCAGAAAACCCACATTGGAGAGAAACCTTATGAATGTAATCAGTGTGGAAAGGCTTTCATAATCCATTCCCATCTTATTAAACATCTGAGAATCCACACTGAGGGGAAACCTTATGAATGTAAACAATGTGGAAAGACTTTCAGAGGCAGCTCCATTCTTGCTGAACATCAGAGAATCCACACTGGGGAGAAACCTTATAAATGTAGTCAATGTGGAAAGGCTTTTAGAAGCAACTCTTCTCTTGCTAAACATCAGAAAACCCACACTGGAGAGAAACCTTATGAATGTAATCAGTGTGGAAAGGCTTTCATAATCCATTCCCATCTTATTAAACATCTGAGAATCCACACTGAGGAGAAACCTTATGAATGTAAACAATGTGGAAAGACTTTCAGAGGCAGTTCCATTCTTGCTGAACATCAGAGAATCCACACTGGTGAGAAACCTTATGAATGCAATCAATGTGGAAAGGCTTTTACAGGGAGGTCCAGTCTTAGAGTACATCAGAGAAGCCATACTGGAGAGAAACCTTATGAATGTAATCAGTGTGGAAAGGGCTTCAGCTCCAGCTTTGCTGAGCATCAGAGAATCCACACTGGGGAGAAACCTTATGAATGCAATCAATGTGAAAAGGCTTTTACAGGGAGATCCAGTCTTAGAATACATCAGAGAATCCACACTGGAGAGAAACCTTATGAATGTAATCAATGTGGAAAGGCTTTTACATGGAGGTCCAGTTTTAGAGTACATCAGAGAATCCACACTGGAGAGAAACTTTTTGAATGCGATCAGTGTGGAAAGGCTTTCACGTTTAGGAACAATCTTACTAGACATCAGAGAATCCACACTGGAGAGAAACCCTTATGAAAGTAATCAGTGTGGAAAGGCATTCAGAGGTGGCTCCAAGCTTGCTGAACATCAGAGAATCCACAGTGGAGAGAATGCAATCCATATGGCAAAGCCTTCAGACAAACGTCAGCCCCCCTTTCACATCAGAGAATTCATATAAGATATTAAAACTTATTGTGGAAAGGCATGTAAATGGAGTACAGAGGTTCTAAGAAAGCAGAAGATTCTGGGTACAAGCCATTTATGGACTCAATGTGAGAAGGCCTTTAGCCAGAGATCATCTCTTATCCTCATCAGAGGATTTGTACTAGGAGGAAACCTTATGAATGTGCTCGATGGGGACATGCCTTTCTCTGGAACAAAGAAGTCAGTGGTGAAGGTTATATTTTGTGTCTCACTGTAACAGAATGATGAAATAATGGAAAATAATTCATGCCATCCCACTAGGTTGCAAGACCAAAACAGGAGGAAATAGGCTCATAAACTGTAGCCCTGCATGAAAAAAGACATCTGGATGTTCTCCAAAACAGAAGGTCTTCAGAATAAGGAAATGAACTTGTATCAGTATGTCAACTGGGGAACAATGTTTGGTGAAGGGAAGAAATCAGAGGTGCTTGATCAAGGGTATAAGCATTGTGATGATTTGAAGGAATTTTGTGGTCTCCTGCAGGCCACCAACATGCATGTATCAGCCTATGTTCAGGCTACTAAATGGGACAGTCAGAAGACTTCTCATTGACTTGAGATCATTTCTGCCTCCTGATTTTTGTGATCCCAACAATCATGGTGATGAGGAAGGGCTTCCCTGATTGCACATGAGGCAGAGCAGAACTATCGTGTGGAGAAGCAGCTGCTCCCAGGCAAGTAAGAGGCCCTGCAATTTCTATCTAACCAGCCTCCCATGGTTGCTGGGCTCCGCCAGCCTGGCAGGGGAAATGAGAAGAGCTACAAACCCCATAAGAGGTGTCTGGGCTGATTGTCACTTACAATCCACAGATCTGGGCAGTCAGAGGGACCTCCCAGGACTCCTCTGCAGGAGATAGTGCTGTGTCTTGCTAAATCTAAAGAGACTGTTTCCTGTGGCCAGATCAGCCAAAGGAAAAGGGGTGTAAAAAGAATGAAAGTTTTTCTGAGGAACTTGCAAAGCCTTCAAAAAGACAGAGTCTCTCCTGCTGTTTTTCTAACTCCTGTCAAGTTTGGTAGGCAGACAAGAGACATACAAAAGGGTAACTTTTTTTTTCAGTCTGCAGCAATTTATAGTATCATAAACTAAGTAAAGGCTACATTTATGACTTTAAGAAGGGGGGAGGAGCCAAGATGGCTCAGTAAGGGCAGAAACTCCCCAGAACTCTCCCAAACCCCCCTCCAAACAACTTTAAATAATGCTTTGAATCAAATTCTTGAGTGGAAGAACCAAGAAAAAGTCAGCATAAGACAATTTTCCAAAACAAGGTAACTCTGGAGGCTACAGGAAAATTGATGATGGTTAGGCCTGGAGGACATTGTGGTGAAGGTCACTCCTCACCAAGGCAACAGCGGCAGCTTAGAGAGCTCTCAGTTCATAGGCAGTAAAGTGGTCAGAAAGAAATGATAAGGACTCCTTTGCTGGCATTGGGCACAGGACCATCTTGCATTTGCACACACAGTTTCACATCACAATATCAGGATAGAGGGAAGGAGAAAATTTGGAACTCAAAATTTAAAAACAGGTTAAAATATTGGTTTTGCATGTAATTTGAAAAAAATAAAACATAAAATTTTCACTAAAAAAAATGAAGTGCTTCACTCAATACACAAGCAAATTTTAAAACTCAAAAGTGGCCACTGGATTGGAAAACATGAGTTTAAGTCCCAATCCTAAGAAGGGTTATGAAGAAGGATGTTTAAATTACCAAACAATGCACTCATTTCACACTACAGCTAATTTATGCTTAAGATTCTGCAAGCTAGACTTCAGCTCAATGTGATCCAGGAATGAGCAGAAGTGCAAACTGGTTCTCAAAGAGGCAGAGGAAGGAGAGAACAAATTGCCAACATTTGCTGGATTAGGAAGAAAGCATGGGAATTCCAGAAAGAAACATCCACTTCTGTCTCATTGTGTGGATCACAACAAAATGTGGGCAGTTCTCCAAGAGATGGGACTCCTAGATCATCTTACTTTTCTCCTAAGGAACCTATATGCAGGTCAAGCAGCAAGTTAGAAGTGAACGTGAAACAACTGACTGCTTCGGGATTGGGGAAGGGGTACAACAAGCCTGTCTATGGCCGCCTTATTTATTTCACATATACAGAGTACATCAGGTTAAATACTGGTCTGGACAAATCAAAAGACAGAACTAAGTTTGCTGGGAGAAATGTTACCAATGTCGGGGCAGTTAGGTGGCACAGTGGACAGAGCACTGGCCCTGAAATCAAGAGGACTTGAATTCAAATGTGACCTCAGACACTTATAAGCTGTGTGACCCTTGGCCAGTCAGTTGACCCTGATTGGCTTAATGTCACATATGCAGATGATTACACTCTGATGGCACAAAGTGAAGAAGTTCCAAGAAGCTGCTTGAAAAGGGTAAAAGGAGAGTATTAAAGCTAGCTTGAAGCTTGACAATAAAAAAAAAAACCTAAGATTATGGCAACTGGTCCCTTTACCTCCTGGCAGATAGAGGGAGAAGAAATGGAGTTTATATTCTTGGGCTCAAAGATCACTGTAAATGGCAACTGCAGCCATAGAATTAAAAGATGCTTGCTCCTTGGCGGGAAAGCTATGGCTAATCTGGAAAGCATACTGAAACAGAACCATCACCTTGCCAATAAAAGTAAGTTTAGTCCAAGCCATTATTTTTCCAGTAGCAATGTATGGCTGTGAGAGTTGGAATCTAAAGAAAACTGATTGCTGCAGAATTGGCACTTTCAAATTGTGGTGCTGGAGAAGACTTTTGAGAGTCCCTTGGACTGCAAGGAGAGCAAATCCAATTAATTCATGCTATTCAATGGAAGGTCAAATACTGAAGCTGAAACTTGGGCCACGTAACGAGAAGACAGGACTCACTGGAAAGACCCTGGTGTTGGAAATGATGAAAGGAAGAGAGAGGAGATGGCAGAGGATGAGGTGGAACAGTGTCATGGAAGCAATGAGCATGAGCTTGGAAAAACTTTGGGAGACAGTGAAGGATAGAAAGGCCTGGCATGCTGTGGAACATGGGATCACAGAGTCAGAGGTAACTGAACAACTGAGCAACAAAAATAATTTTATCAACTTCTAGGAATCATTCTTTAATTAGCAACATTTCATACACAGTAGTTTCCTAAATATCCCAATATATGAAAAATTAGAAGATAATAGCAAAATGATTTTATGGATTTCAAATGTGAGATAAAATTATTGGCAGTCCAATGACACCAATTCAATTTAATGCTTTTCCAAATCATCTTAAATAGAAAATGACTTTATGCCTTTCTCAGTTTGACACTGTGGGCTGATTGCATTCAGATACCAGTATAGCATAATTTTGGTCCAATTACACTTTTATTTCTTATTCTCACAATTTCCAAACATCACCTTCATATCAAATTTTATACATATTTTGCATTAAGATCTGACCTACTGTGAGAAATCATTCATTTGGATACCTCCTCTATTTCAGTCAGTATTAATCAGTTTCATATACTACATAAATTATATGGGGATAGCTTGGTTCTTATAGTAGACTTCAAACTTTAATGTAATGTTCACTGCTTGTTTACCAAGGCTTACTTGTGCAACCATAAGAATGCTGACAAAGGTATCTCCATCCTGTTTTACTCAGTTTCCATGTCCAAAACCAGCGTGGGTGGCATTGCTTGGTGCTTTGGAAAGTCCCCCAAGTCATTGTATCTCTGGACCATTCTCTCTTGTCCAGCCCGTATAAGTGAACATCTTAGGACTACTTAGTCAGTGGACATGCCCCAGGCTTCACCCAACCTGTGCCCCCCATATGTCTTTTTTGGCCCTAAAGAGCAACATTTATCAGCCCGTGAGATGCTGTATTTTGCCATGCCTCTTTTGCATATTTGAGTATCAAACCCTAAAAAACAAAGTACTGTAAGAAGGGAGCACCTCAGACTGTGAGAAAGATCTGAGGTCCACTTCATTAGAGGGGACCATGAAATCTTTCATAAAGTGCTATTGTCTCAGAATTCTGCCTCAGTCTCTTATTCTAGTTGGACAATTTTAATCCCCAAACTAAGGTCAAACATCGTAATTATCCTAATAGAAAAACACATGTGACTTTAAATGATGTCCCATTAGAATTTAGTTTAGGACAAACTCAGTCCCATCAATTTTGGATTTACATTTGTTAAAGTGCCCCTGAGATTAATATGTCTGTTTTCCACGAGTTACCTCACCAGCCACATGCACTGGGACACAGAGTGAGCCTGTTTGCCAAAAGGTGCCAATCAGGAGCCTGCAGTCAGCCAGATCAATGACTAAAAAAAAAAAAAAGATGCCTTTCCTGGTGTTCTCTCACTGACCTTGCTGAACTCTGATCACCCAAAGTGGCCCAAACCAGCCTAGAGGTTAATTGTTCCTGCAGAACATCCTGTTTCTATGCCTCACCTGTTCCTGGGAAAGACTGTACACTCTTTACTTTGACTCCTCCCGGAACCTCCCCTTAGTGATTTTCAAACATATTGCACCTGCTGCTCCTAGGCTGGAGGCTCTGTGGAAATGGAATGATAGTGAGTTTACTAATCACCATGACTTGCTTGAGCCCCCTCATTATCCAAAAGAGGCTAAAATAATCTGGGAATCAAATCAGCCAATCAGAAAGTGGAATGAGTGTTGCTCAAGTTTGACATACCAGTGATCCTTTGCAGTGTTCAGGGGTGAGTCTTTAACATGTCTACTGTGCCAGCAACCACAGGGCTGGCTCAAACTGGTTCATACTGACCCCAAATGGACAGAGCTTACACAAACATCTTGGTCCTAGGTACTCTGCATTTCTCCTATTCTCATGCCTCTCTTTGTTGCAAAACCATAGAAAGCATTCCCTAGCTCCCAATCTTTGGAGCAGCCAGACTAGGTTCTCCTGTTCTCTGAGTACATGCATGTCCTGTACTCACTATGCCTCCATTCCCTCTAGTCAGGAGGACATGCACTTCAATTAATCATTCTGTAACAATTATTCAGCCCCTTTTGTACTGGGGTGCCTCAGCATTAATGTCTTACGTTCCTGCTAATAAAACTTTTCCGGTTTCAGTGGCAAGGGAAATGTTGACCAATGACTAAGGCCCAAAGGGCCCAAGGGTTTGTGGCCACAGGGTGCAGACTCCTTTGTGGGCTCCACAAGGCAGATACCTGGTAAGTGGGGAAGTGGTGAAGACTTTGCTGGTGGGGACTTGTGAGAACCTGTAGGTTGGGGCTGATGAGTGCCAGGATTTACAGTGAAGTTAGGGTTAGCAACTGATTAAATATCCCCAGTTTTTAATTTAGGTAGTACATATTATTTGGTGAAAATACAAATTCCAAAATAAAGTAAGATCTTGACCAAGTTTCCAAGGAGAACCAAACTTCCCAAGATGATGGCTGCTGGCCACATGTTTATGTTATGTATTTAACTAAATGGCAGAAATGGACCCAAGGTGACCCTTATCACTATTAGCCAACAGGGGGTTCTTTTGATCAGGATAAAATAAATTGCCTTAAGAAATGGAATGCTTTTAATAAATGGCTACTCAAAACTACCAAAGGAGAAGCCTCTTATACCTTGTTTAAGGAAACCTTAAGTAGAATTTTTAAAAATGGGGAAAGGGTAGAAGAGAAGATCTGGGCCCTCTACAGTGATAGAATTGTATTGCTCAGTTACAATAGGAAATCAGAGATTTGGGTTCATGTCAGATCAAATTGCCCAGCCCTAAGAAAACCTATCCACCTGACAGAGTGCTTGGGTGCTTGTGTTTGGGTGCTTGTACTTGGACCCCAATTTCTCCCTAGCCTCAGAAACACTATCCCTGACAGTTTCTCCCCAGCCCAAGGACACTGTGCCTAGCAATTACTCATGAGTGGGCCCCAGCAAGACACTTATCTCTCTCCCTGGTGCAGTTACAAACAGCACCTGAAGTAATTATTAGTTTGAACTGGCTTTGCACTGGGTCATAAAGATATTCATCCCCACTGGACTATCTATAGTACCGCCCTACCTCATTATCTACATCCTGGGCTCCTCCTTAACTGTATTCTAGACTTCAGACATATGGATACTCCCTACATCTATCTTGTCAAACAAGACATTGACTGGTGGCAGACTGGACAACTCTCAGTTACCCTGAATTCTAGTTGACTTAGTGACAAAGCAGGCCTAAAACCACACCTCCATGTGGCCCACCTTGTGGGCTTTTCTTAATGAACTCTGGGTAAAATGCCTGCGTAGTAGGAACAAGAAGTATATGTTCCTTTTTTTTTTTTAAAGGCAATTGGGGTTAAGCAACTTGCCCAGGGTCACACAGCTAGTAAGTGTCAAACGTTTGGTCTGAGGCCAGATTTGAAGCCAGGTCCTCCTGACTCCAGGGCCACTGCACCACCTCACTGCCCTGCATGTTTCTTTAAGAACTGACCACTCCTTAACCACTCCCTAATCCCACCCTGAAGCCCCTAGTTAGCATATTTGGCATATGTTTTATTGTATTTTATCCCATATAAACTTTAACTGTACCTCTCTAAGGTTGCAGGATCCGTAAGAATCCTTGCCCGCTGAAAAGCGTAACAATAAATCTTGCCACCTTGACTCAAAGAATGCTTGAATCTGTGAATTCATTCCAGACGGCCCGGCCTGTACTCTGGTCTTTGAGGGGTTACAACCTCACAACCTCTCACATCACAACACACCCCTCCCCAAAGAGAACCCCTCCCCTTAGGATGAAATCAGGAAAGGAGAGAGGGAGGGGGGGACCTCTGAGGCGCTGGACCCTGTGCCCCAACATCCGTTTAAGATAAATCACAACGGCCAGGAGAGATAAGGACACCAAAATAACTCACTCTGACACCCTGGACCAAAGCTGAACTCTGGGCTACAGCCAAGGACTTTCCAAAAGGCTGTAAAGACCCGGGCAGTTTCACAGGAGAATTCTAACTCAGTTGGCCTACTTGCAAGCCCAGCCTCCCTGCCATTTATCAATTGAGTCAGGTTCTGGTGAGTCTGGAGGAGGCAGAACACGGTATAGAACTGCTGATGGTAAACATCTCCCAGAAGACGTTTGTCAGGTTCTGCCTAACAAGGAACACCTTGATGAGACAGAAAAAGTGGGCCACGGCCTTATGGAAGCCATTCCTAAAGCATTCCCAAGAAGGACTGGACCTGTTAGGTGGGTTATAGAGCAGGCTCACTCATCGAGTGGAGTAAAATACAAAATTCACAGAGGAGTAAAAGAACCCAGTGTACAATACAAATTCCAAATACAAAGAGCCTGGGCTGGGAACCTAGGGGAACCTGTGGGAACCAGGAGGTGTCCACTGGAGATGGGGTAGTCATAGGAGCTGTACTTGGTGGACTATGTTCCCCCAGACCTGGCCACATAGAGGGAACTCATCACATAGAAATAGCCAACCTCCTGGGGAGCAGGGACCCTGGGAGTTGGCCCCGAGCATCCGGGAGAAGTTGAGCCAAGGGGAGCAGCAGGAGTGAACCAGGGCCAAAGCACTGCAGGATATAGAAGGGAAGGCCTGCTTGGCTGTCTTTATCCCCTCTCCTCTTTGGCCTTTCCAGGAGAACAACTGAAAAGCCTGTGGGAGTAGTAAGGACCTAGCACATTAACTAGAGAATCTTTGCAAGTGACCTGGCCTCTGTAGAGGTCCAGACAATGCGCCCCACCCCTGCCCTGATCCATGCACAGGAAGTGCTTGCCACACTCCTAAAGAGCATGGATACTCCCAAAGGACTGGATGCCTGAAGCTCCTGCCATCTTGGCTGTCTTTATTCACCAATTGTAATCTTGCTCACCATGTTACTTGTGTGTGTGTGTGTGTGTGTGTGTGTGTGTGTGTGTGTGTGATGGACCTGTTACCTATTCTGGAAGCTGCTCTGACTCCTTGTGGAAAGAATTGTGATACAAGAGGAGTGGGGGGTGAAAATGGGCTGCCTACCATTTTAACAATCACAGGATGACTATTGGACTGCCAAAATCTGTGGGCTACAGATAAGTTTTGGGGTGCAGAATTTTCTTTGGCTAAAGTATCTTCCTGTGGGTTCTCTCTTGTGTGTCCTCAGGGGGATCATGTGCTGTTCATGTTTACAATACCTTCCTAGGTGCAAAGAACTGATTCCCAAGACAACTCCCACATTTATAAGCAAAAGAGGACAAATGGTGTACATTCTAAGTCTATTCTCAATATGAATCAGGACACCTGGAGTTTGCTCAGTATGCAGTAGAAGCCCTTGGCCTTTTCAAGCTAAGGTCTTTAACAGGTCTCAATTTGACTCAGACAGCACCCATTCAGGGATTAAGCCTTAATAAAAAAAAAAAACTAGACTAAGAAGGGCCTCATTAAAAAAAAAAAAAAGATCTGAGAGGGGATGACCCTCAGGGTTTCTGAGAACAATGGGAACAATTTTTATTTAATTCATTCTGAGGCAATCAGCCCCCAACAGTGACCAAGTAGGGCTTGGTATGGGACCAGAGTAATTTGGGATTAAGGCTGATCTTTAAAAGAAAAAAAAGAAAGAGAGAGAGAGGAAGCAGGGAGAAAGAGGGGGAGAGAGAGAGAGAGAGAGAGAGAGAGAGAGAGAGAGAGAGAGAGAGAGAGAGAGAGAGAGAAAGAAAGAGAAAGAAAGAAAGAAGAAAAGAAGAAGAAAAGAAAGAAAGAAAGAAAGAAAGAAAGAAAAGAAAAGAAAGAAAATTGCTCCCTAGTGGGCAGCTCCTTCTCTAATGACATCTGGGTCCAGTGGCCAGAGAAGGAGCAGGACAACTGGAGATGGCCCAGGATGCAGTAGGGGACTAAGCTAAGATCTTTAACAAGACTCAGTTTGACTCAGGCAGCACCCACTCAGTGATTAAGGCTTAATAAAAAAAAAAAATGAGGCAAAGGATGGCTTCTTTTAAAAAAAAATAGATCTGGGAAGGGAAGACCCTCAGGGTTTCTAGGGAAAACAGAAACAATTGTTATTTACATTCATTCTGGGCCAATCAGGCCCAAGCAGTGACCAAGTAAGGCTTGGTTTTGGATCAGAGTGTTTTGTGGTTAAGGCTGGTCTTTAAGAGAAAAAAAAATGAAAAGAAGGGAAAAAAAGAGGAAGGGAAGGAGGAAAAAAAGTAAGAAAGAAACAAAGAAAGAAGGAAAGTATTGCTCAACTGGAAGTTTGGTCCCTAGTGGGCAGCTCCTTTTCTACTCGCAGAGGTTGCTGTTTGTTCTTTCTGGAAGAGGACATGACATCATCGAGGTGATGCCATGATATGAAAGTGAAATGGATTTAAGTGAGGGAGGGCTGTGCAAAGTCACCAGCCTCACTCTCTTCTCCAGTGACCCATGTGGGTCCAGTGGCCACATATAGATCAGGATGACTGGAAATACTTTTTCAAGTTAGGTCCTTAACAGGCCTCAGTCTGACTGAGGCAAAGCCTATTCTGGAGATTGTCGAGTAGGTGGTGACACGGTTAGGTGACAGCCTTAGGAAGATGAACTTGACAGCTCAAGGGAAGATTGACTGGACTGGGGGAGGTTCTTAAATACCTCAGCTCTGAGGTGATTGGGGCCTGAACCAAGAAAGTGACAGTGATGGGAAAGGAGTTGTATGGGAGAGATGTCACATAGGTAGAATCATGGGACTCTGCTCCAGATTGAATATGGGGGTCAAGAGAGTGAATGTGAGAGTTGCTGAGGAGTGCCTGACACCTCATCTCTGAGCCTGGACTATTGGGATTGCATTAGGAAAGCAGGAAGATAATGTGGAGCTGAGCCCTTCGGGCTACCTGCCATGGCTGCGAGAGGTCCTTGGTGCCGCCTCAGGTGGTGCCTCCTGCAGGGGCCTCAAGTGGAGGGACAGGAGCCCCCGAGGGTGTCAGGAAGTGGCTGCAGGGTGCCTATCGCTTTGCCATCGACAGGAAGACTTCCAGAGGAATTTGTTAATTTGGGACTCTTTGTGTTATACCGAGAAATGAGCGAGTTGACGACCCAAGCTAATTTTAAATTGTGGACTTTATTAGTGCGCGGCTGCCAGGGATATTCACATCCAAATCAAGCAGCAGCCATCAGGGGTTGAGCTAGGGTTTATATAGGGAGTATACAGGACAGGGAGGGGGATGGATCTTTGAAGTCTGGCAAGAGGAAGAGGTTTTTTGGGGGGCTGGTCAAGGACACCCTTCTCCCTCTATGTAGATATGATAATGCTGTGCAAACTTTCTCACAATGGAGGCTTCCAGAGATATGATCTGAGGGCTGGAGCCTGAGCAGCCAGATAAGGGTCTTGCTAAGGAATCTGGAGGTTTCCAGAGATATGATCTGAGGGCTGAAGCCTGAGCAGCCAGATAAGGGTCTTGCTAAGGAATTTGGAGTTTTCCATGGCCTAAAGGGTTCTACTACCTAAATGGTAAAATAATGTTCTGCATTACATTCCCCACTTCTTTTGTGTACCACGTCAAACCCTTGACGTGGTGGGGGCTGCCTCATTATAGGGTGCAAAGAAGGCAGACACCAGGGTCTGATAACAGGGACCTCTAACCAACAGTAACTTAACTAAATTAATACAGGATCTAACAAAGTCAAAGAGCCGATTAACTAGACAAGGGTCAAGAATCAGGGTTATAGTAAGGAGGAGCAAAGAGCCTGGCTAAGGCAGAAATAAGAATGGTTAACCATGGGGAAGTCCGAAACAGGCTGTGGTACCAATTTTCGTTCCCTTCTCGTTCCCTCTGCCTGTCTGCAATATTTTTCCGTAGGGAAAGGCTCTCCTGAACTACACCTGAGTTATTGGCATAGAAACAGCAGGCCTCCCCTAGGGCGGCACAAAGGCCGCCTTGCCTGAGAAACAATAAGCCTAAACCCCTCTGGTTCTGCAGAACCATCTCTGCCAAGGAGTTGACCTGTCTCTCGAGTTGGGATATAGAGTGCTCCAGATGACTGACTGAGGTCTGCATCGACCTGAGCACTAAGTTCCTGGTAACTGGCCTCTCCTCGGACTAGGGCAGCGGTACCCACAGCAGTTGATCCCACTAACCCCAACCCCACTGAGGATAGGGATGAGGAGGGGAACAGCTCGCTTGCTTCAGTAGGACACACTGCCCTCATGACTGAAGTACTCCCAACCCTCCGGGCCCTGAAGAAGGGAGACCCTGGGGATAATGGAGACTAATATACATAAAGGCTCAGATTCTTTTAGAAACACCACAGTGGAGACACACTGTGTGATCCCATCCAGACAGGCCCACCAAGTGCCGGATGGTGCTGAATAAAAAGAGGAGGAGGATTGGGGAACAACCACAGTACTATTACAGACAGGAGAGTAAGGAGAAGTTTTCAGGGATGTGGTGGATGAGGTAAGACAGGTACCTTTTCCTTGGACATCCCCCAGGGTCAACTTAGGTCCGAGTCTGGGCTATGGGAAACAGAACCATTAACTGCCACTCCCACATAGTATGGGGGTGGTGCATCCATACACAGCCAGCAGCTAGGTCCTAGGTCAGGCCTGGTGGAGTTGACAATGCTATGGATGGCTCGGAGCAGTCTTATAATTGAGGGGTGAGGGGGATCAGCCTGAGGGGTCCTACTAGGAGCCAGAGGATCGGGAAGAATCTTAGGTGGCTGAGGGGTGCTGAGCCGGTCGGAGGGGATCCTAGTGGGGGTCAGAGGATTGGGAGGAATTTCAGGTGGGCGGGCCAGTCCTCCTAGGGGACCGATGGGCAAAGGGGACCTCTCAGGGACCTGTTTATACACAGTGAGGAGCACTCCTTCTTCTCCCCCCTTACAGGCATACAAACCCCAGGTCTGGGGTGTGAGCCACTGGAGGGACTGTTGATTAGGGATAACAAGAGTCACATGAGTAGAGTTGGCCATGAGGGTAAAAGATGCTGTCAGGTCAAAGTACTCAGGAGGCTGACATACCCTTAACCCCTGGCAGAGAAAGGGTTTGGAAGGGATGCCAGAGCACGGTGGTTTTGGAACATTGAAGAGGGCACCAGGGCCTTGGGGTCCAGGTAGGCAGTCAGACATAGTGAGGGTGTATTCGGGGTTAGCGCCCCTAGACTTGAGGACCCACTGAGGTTTTGGCAAAGGAGCGTGGGGATTAGGATGTCCAATGCAAGGATTAAAAAAACAAGGGAAAAGGTTAGGAAGGGGATGTTCGGGAGTGACGCAACTTGAGGGGATCTGGACCAGGTATCGTTTCCCATTTCTCAGGACTGGTAGATGAAGCGGCTGCCTTTACTGAATGATGAAGCCAGACAGGGATAGAGTCCACCTTTATGGCTGTTGGAGTGGTCAGGATCATGGTGTAGGGACCTTTCCACTTAGGTTCCAGGCCAGAGGCAGTGTACTTCTTGACCAAGACTGGGTCTCCTGGGCTGAAAGCGGGTACAGGCTGACAGGTAGAGACTGGTAGGTGTCCTGGACATATTTTTGGAGAGTCCTCTGTGTTTTCTTTCTGGAGTCCCTGCAGGAACTTGGTTAAGGAAGAATTAGTGCCATCTGCCCTGAGTTCCTACTCCCCCTTTTAGTTTTTGGCAAAGGAATCATCCAAGGAAGAGGACTGCCGTAAGAGCCGGACCCATACTGCCAACCCCCACTAAATAGTAAACAAGAGCAAACAACAATATGCATACCTTACATTAATCCACAGGCCCCAATACATACATAGATATATGAAAGAATCCATTTTAACACAGTGCATATAGGATCTTAAATGTTTCAGTCATGCCATGTTTCTCTGATGACATGGACAAGATAAACCACAAGCCATTTCCCTTTTAACATTATTAATTGTAACAAAACTTTAAACAAGTGTGATATTACCCAAATAACAAAATAACATTCTCACAAACCCCTGAATTGTAAAGAACTTAACTCATATAGGAACACACACAGAACACAAGTCCCAGTTCTATAGTACCCTAAGATGTCACATTGCCTAAGGAACATTTCCAAAATGAGCCCTAAAATGCTTGCATGCATTTCTACTCTTGTTCATAAAACCTCACTAAATTGGTACAAAACAGTTCTTAAATAACACAAATTCCAGAGTAGTATTAAGGAAACTGAATTCCTAAGTATTCCAGAATCCCTCATAAGTCTTTAGTTAAAGGCACATAGAGATAGTTCAGTTTTCCCAGTCACACAGGACTAGGTTCAAACAATACAACAAAGTTTACTCATAATTCGCAAAATTGCATAATTACATTAAGTCAGGTACAGATTAAACCAATCAGAGAGCTCACAATAGACTAGTTTGGAAAAGAGAGATTTACATGTAATCAGGGTAACAAAGAAAACCTTAGACAGGAATCATACAAATCAATACAATCAGTATTACCTATATTAACTAACATTAAGTTCCTTGCTCATGTACAATCGGTTTAATTCATAGGCAGTTCAAAAAGGGAGCTCTGCTTCTCTGGCTTAGTGTAAAAATCCAAAACTGTGATCTTCCTACCTAAACATGCTTAAAGCTTGGATTGCTATGATAGATACATCTTGGAAGCCAATCATATCAGTCTAATCCTATTGCTTTTCTCAAAATTTGCTATCCTATTTAATTAGACATCTATCACATTACACCTTTGTCCTATTATTGTGTGTAAACATTTCCTCCTTAGGGGGATGTTATCCCTATATTATTATTATGTGGCCATGAATGTACTTGCATCCTATTACGGTAACACAGGGATGTTCCAGAGGGACAGGGTCATATATCATATCAGAAGGAAAGAACTTCCTTAGCTCCATTTGATTCCAGGCATGAGTCATATCTGATAGGTAATCACGTAGTCACTGGATGTTAAAAGCAGGGCCTGGGATTAATCAGGTGGGGATTTCCCTTGTCAAAAGGAAATAGCACAATTGGGAAATAGAGTCAGAAGATCCTATCTAGGCTGTGTCCAAGGTTGTCCTCAAAAGTCTTCCCAGGCACAGACTTCCACCTTTATCAGTTATCAGCCTGCAGCACATGCCATTCTGCTATTGGCTTTATGACAACTCAGACAAGTACCCTGGTAATCAAAGCTCAAAACAATAGTAAATGTCTGTCCCATAAAATCACAAATCCTGATAATAAGAATTTAATCTCACATTGGTAATAGTAAGAGACTGATCACAGAAAAATACTACTGCTCTCATAATTCCTTTAAACAATGGGAACATCTTGAGGTGAGTATAATCAATTGAACCCCAATAAGGGCCAAAAAACCTGAGCTAATTCTTTTTTTTTTTCAAGTGAACCAAAAACACCCCTTTCCAGGACCAGATAGAACTGACCAACATTCTTTCTGTGTGTTATCACTGAGCCCAAGATGTCTGGGACCAAACACTCTCCAGAACAATGGGACTTTTCTTAT
Source organism: Phascolarctos cinereus (assembly GCF_003287225.1). Classification (NCBI taxonomy): domain Eukaryota; kingdom Metazoa; phylum Chordata; class Mammalia; order Diprotodontia; family Phascolarctidae; genus Phascolarctos; species Phascolarctos cinereus. The sequence goes on from NW_027555625.1 coordinate 150,134, forward strand.
CTCGGTATCTTATGGACATAGACTATGCTATGTCATGTTAATGGTAAAAGAAACACAGATATCTTGGTCTATAATTTCAACTGACACTTTGACACCCTCCGGCTCTATTGAATTTACAACCCATTCAATTAAGAAAATTCCTTCCCATGCCACATGTCAAACAAACATATGGAAGCTGCACTTTTTTTTTTTTCAGGGCAGATGACCTTGCCCCCCCCCATAGTTTCCAGGGATCCTGGTAAGTTTACAAAATAAGGGGAATTGCCATGTGCCCCTCCTTTTCACACACAAGTAATCAATTAACAATCTTAGGTTTTGATATTAAAACAATAACCCCAAATAACTTAGTTAACAATCTCACAAATTTCATAAATTATAACAAAACAATTTCAACTGAAAATTCCCTTTCAATAGAGACAAAATTTGAAAATTTTATACTTCCTTGAATTACAATATTTAAAAGGAAATGTTACAAAACAGGATCATATAAAATGCCCCAACAGCCAAATTGACTCCTTTTTTTTTTTAAGACACAATTAACTTAACATTCTAGATTATAAAAGAAATTGCCCTTCCAGCAACATAACTAATACAATTGACCCAATAAAAAAATCTTTCTTCTTTCTAGACCCTTTCACCAGGTCCAACAGTCTCCTGGGGCCACTCATCCCTATAGACTGGCTTCTTTACCTTGACCCATCCCCTTTTACTCCCCATGGCTGTGTGCTGGAAGATACTTCCAGGCTGTAGCTGCTACCCCTCCCCTTCCTTCCTATAGCCAGGTGGGGGAAGGTGAATTTTGCGGGCAGGGGAGAGGGGGTAAAACACTCTCTTCCTAATCTGATCTGGGCTGAAAGGGGTTAATAGAGAAACCCAGCACTGTTTGGGATCCCCACACAGAGATACCCTCTTGACTCAAGGGGAGGAAGTGGGGGAAAGGAGTGACAAGATTGTAAGGAGGTGTTTAAAAACTCCTTAATGATCAATCTCAAAAACTTCCAGAATCTGCTAAGATGTTTTAGCTGTCCTATCTTTTTCACTTCTACGTCCACCCCTTAAAAACTTAGAGTGGGGCATTGAACTTTCAAACCTACATTCTTGAGACCAGTGCCCTTTCTTATGCTACCTGAAGCAGGAACCATTGACTCTGTTTCTCTGAAAGCACCCATTTAAGGCCAATTCAAGGACACAATTTACATAGGAATGAAACTTAGAAAATTCACAGTGGATTAAGACATAATTGTTATCAGTATTAAATTATTGCAACAAATTAGCTTGCAAATGGAAATTTAGTAGGCCTTCTAAAAATCATACAAAAAGATTTTGCAAAACATTACTTTGTAAAAAGTATTTCCCTTTCTAAAAAAGCTTACAGTTTATCCTGATGTTAGAAGGAATAATCACTAAACTTTCATGAAGAACATTTGTTAGAAATTTTTAAGGTGATAGATATCTTTCCTTTCTACCTTAAAGTAAAAATAAACCTTTAAAAATGGAATTCATTAAAACTAAGTTGATGTAAAATGTCCTCAAGTAACATAAATAACTTCCCAAAGTACCATAACAAACTAAATTCCTAGTTGTTACAGAATTCCTAGACATCAAATTTCCTTAGTCAAAAACAGAAAAAAATTCAGTTTTTATAATAAGAACATTACCACAATAACAAATATTATCAAACCTTTAAAAATTTACTCAATTTTTATCTCAAGAATTCTCATTTACTCAGGAATTTCACAACACAGAAAACGTTTACACAGATTTGATAAGAATTATAGGTGAAACTTCCTCTTAAAAGCAATAAAATTTGGAAGCTTATTCTAACCCATTCATTCTCCCCTATTTATTTATTTAGTTTTTGGAGGGGTAGACAAAAATATATCCCCAAATGCAATACCCTTGTTAAGCTTAGAAATGTACTGGACCAGTATTCTGATTGCTTTTTCTTTCCCATAATGACAAGTCTTTAAAAGAACCCACCCGGGGATCTAGCCTGAAAGGTGGGTGGACATAATTCCCTCCATCTCTCCTCAAACTGCCCTCACTGTGCACTCAAAACAATCCACTCGTCTGAGTTTCCTTCAATGTACCTAAGTGCAAAACAGTGTAACAAATGCTGAAATTGAAAACCTCACATATTTACCAATTTGGATGAGCTGGGGCTCGTGGGAAAATATCAACTAAACCCAGCAAGCCATAGTCCTCAGCATATAAACCATTTGTCTGTGTTCTGGTACACAAGAACTTTTCTCTTTGTCTCCACACTCAAACTTGGCCAGAGTTAGAATGCAGAGAGAGAGAGAAACTATTACTCATGCAAAAGTCCCAAAACCTTCTCACTTTCAAAACCTCCAGTCACACCATGCAACTAAATCATATTCCCTTCAAATTTTCTACACACACTCCTCTCTCCTACATGCTTAAACTTCCTTGCCTTTCTTTCTAATGATTTAAAATCCCCTTAAAACCTGTACATATCTCATTCCTTTCTAATTCTGACCTGACACTTCAAAAATCCTTCCCAACTTGCCCTCTACCAACCATATAACCTAAATAATAAAGTATTCTTCTCTCTTTCCCTCTCCCATCCACGCACTGCTTTGAAGCTGCTGTTACCTGGGGAGGGAGAGGGGGAGAATGAAGGCAACTTTTCAGAGTCCTGCTGCAGCCTTTGGCTGTCTGGCTGCAAACAACCCAAAAGGGAGGGAAATGATGTACTGGCCGTATCCCCCCATTATTGCAGAACACAGACACAGACAAACAATAAGAGCCTGAACACAACACATCCTCCCAATGAAGTCAAAGGAACTGCCCTGGAGAAAACTGTCTGCAATCCAGTCTGACACCTGTCTTTCAGTATGAAACAGAGGTGGCTTCAGGCAGATGATTGCAAAACAGAATCTCTTAAAAACACAATCTCTACACATATAAACTAATAGACCAACACTGAGACAGAAACCAGGAACGAGACACGGGCCCAACAGAACTAAGACAGAAACCAGGAACCAGAAACCGGGTACCAGGAACCAGATACAGGCATAGTCCCGACGTCTCGGGGTGCCTGGGGGATTGAGGCACTAATTAGGTGCTCTGCCACGTCTGGCACTCGTTCCCCCAGAAAACAGGTTTGCAAACATTTACCTCCAGAGGGTTACCAGGTCCACGAGGGCCGAAATGAGGTACAGTCGGAGTCGGGGAGGGAGGCTTCTCCTAGTCCTGAGTCCTGGGGCCCTGGAACATCATCAGGGGCCGGCTCCCCTAGAAGTCAGAACAGAACAATTCCCCCTCCCGAGGCCGATGTCCTCTCCAGGTGGGTCTCTGCAGCGACACGGTACGCTGCTATCTCGCTGGGGCCTCCAAAATGTTATACCGAGAAATGAGCGAGTTGACGACCCAAGCTAATTTTAAATTGTGGACTTTCTTAGTGCGCGGCTGCCAGGGATATTCACATCCAAATCAAGCAGCAGCCATCAGGGGTTGAGCTAGGGTTTGTATAGGGAGTATACAGGACAGGGAGGGGGATGGATCTTTGAAGTCTGGCAAGAGGAAGAGGTTTTTTGGGGGGCTGGTCAAGGACACCCTTCTCCCTCTATGTAGATATGATAATGCTGTGCAAACTTTCTCACAATGGAGGCTTCCAGAGATATGATCTGAGGGCTGGAGCCTGAGCAGCCAGATAAGGGTCTTGCTAAGGAATTTGGAGTTTTCCATGGCCTAAAGGGTTCTACTACCTAAATGGTAAAATAATGTTCTGCATTACATTTGCTGCTGGTGTCTGGTTCGCTAGGAACCTGAGTGACATTGACTTGATGGCACCCCAGCTAGGCCTGTAGCACAGCTGATGTTAGTAGTGACTTCATTTCTAATACTGCCTTCTGTGATCTGAATGCAGTTTCTTGGAAGCTCTATCCAACCCGCAGCTGTGACCATGACATGACCATCAGAAGACCTGCTTTGACTGGCTACCACAAATTTGATTCAGACTTGCTACATTCCCTTCCGTACACTAGATATCTTTCTTCCTTGGTCCATCTATGATCAGTCTCTACTTAGGCATGGTGTGAGTACAGGTATATTGCCTTTTCTCCATATATTGTGTATATCTTCCAAATCCTTGCAGGTTGGGCAGATGCCAGGCAGGGAGTATGTTGCAAGGATATTTGCTGTTCTCTTCAGTTACACAAAGATTTCTTTTCTCCTAAAATGTTTGAAATAAAGACAGTTAACAAAGAAAAAAAAAAAAGGAAAGCAGGAAGATGAGTCTGTTTGGTAAGGAGCAACACATCATCCACCTCACTCTTGGCTGATCTACTGGAAAAGAACATTTTGGAATGTAAATACACTCATTTCAGCTGGAGATGAGGGAATAAATGGAGGGAGGATAATAACGGCATAATAATCTAAGCATAGGGCTTAGATTCTTAAAATCTAGCCAATAGCTCACAAGTATTCAGATTCCTTAAGAGTCTGGCCGATATGGTGGATGTGCTAATAAACCTTGTCTTTGGCTGAAAAAAGGCTTGGGTCAAATTCTTTCAGGCAGGGCCCATGTGTTGTGATTTTGGGGTCCCAGAACCCCTAAACCCCTAAATCTCAACATTTTGGTGTCCCATATGGGAAAAACTACCTAACCCCAACTTCTTCTCCAGCCAATACTGAAAGATATGTAAGCCTCCTCCCTTCTTTCTTGCTCTGCAGCTGAGGTTACTCTCCAAGCACCTCAGAAGGCTTGGAGGTGCTTTTAGGGCAGACAGTTATGAGGCTGTCTCACAGTCAGCCTGATGCTCTCAGGCTCTCAGTCCATTGGGTCGGTTCAAAGCCATGGACCTGGAAGCACCTTCCACAGCATAAAGGACAAGGACAGATGCCCTGTCTGGAAGCATATGCTCAATTCTGTCAATTCTCTCATCACTAGGGAACTGGGAAAACTGCAGGTGCTTTTTGGTTCCCTGAGGTTTACTTGATCCCTTCCCTCTACACCCCTGAATCCTCCTTCATGGAGGTTACAGGGAAAAGTTAGAACAGCTAAAAATATCTTAGCAGATTCTGGAGGTTTTGTGATTGATCATTAAGGAGTTTTGAAATTCCTCCTTACAACCCTAATCACTTCTTTCTCCCACTCCCTTCCCTTGAGTCAAGAGGGCATCCATTAACCCTTATCATAGGAGAAGAAAGTTTCACCTTTCTCCCCCTCACCTTCGAATTCACCCTCCCTCACATGGCAAAAGGAAGGAGGGGGAAGCGGCAGCAGCTACAGCATGGGCCCCACTGGCAATGGCTTTGGGTCCTGGGGCAACCTTTGCCTGGAAGCATCATCCAGGTTCGGCGCATCCTGCTCAAGTTAAAGAAGCTAGCCTCCGAACTTGGGTAAGCACACTCTTTTAAAACTGTTTTTTTAACTGTTAATGATGAGATGTTGATTCTCTGTGTAAAGTAATTTGGAAATGCATTTAACAAAACTGAAGTCACCTGATTGGTAATGTGTTTATTTCAAGTTTCAAATTGGTGAAATTTTGGATCAGTTATGTCAAGCAATTTTCATAATTTGGTTACCACTAAAATAATTTGGCTATTGTTGGTTATTGTTTTAATGTCTAAACTTGCCAAAAAGCTCGTTTGGGTTTTGTCTTGCTGAGAATTTACAAGTATGTAGAAATAATTTCTAATGAGTTGCTTTTTACACCAGGACAAATTTAAATTTGAGATGCAGATCATGGAAAAGTTTTTCCTAAACTTGATTAGTGAAACTTGCTGTTTGAGGTAAAAAAGCATGTGGGATTTTATTTTGAGTTCTCTAATGGATCATAATAATCCATCAATAAATCAATATCCACATCTGAGAAATACCACAAGCTACTCAGAGAGAATGTGATACTGGTGGGAAGTCAGCATCAGAAGTCAGCATGGTTGGAAAACTGAATTATCTAAATCCAAACAGAGCTAAGGATGTTTTATCCTGTCATTTGGGCCCTGCAGTCTTTTCTGTCAAGTTTGTGTCTTCCAGACTACAGGCCATTCACCTACAGTTGGGAGCAAACAGTGAGTACCAGACAATGTCCCCCCATCGTCCCTTGGATGCAGCCTGTGATCAGTTCCAGTCAACCTCCTCTTTGGGACCTCCTCAAGCCAGGGACAGCTCTAAGCCCCTTACCAGCAGAAAGCAGTTTCAGAAGCCAAGACCTTCGCCCCTTACCCCAAAAGAATTTGGGTCCCATTTGTTTGAGGGGGGAATGATGAGGATGAGATCTGGACTCCAAAAAGGGGTCTTTTCCACATGGCCAAATCTCTGCCATTCACCTGAGGCTACAATCCCATCAACTGGCCTTAGGGAGAAAAGAGGTCCACATTAGAAAACCTTAACTGGGGAATAAGTGACCATTTAAGGTCTGCATCTGCAGAATGGTTGTGGTGGTCCATGATGATGCCATGATGCCCTCTCCTATGCTTACCTAGCGATCATGGTTTTCGAAGAGCTTGTTACCTCTGCTGCAGGAATGCAAACACAAGTGATGTCTTCTTCTGGTGATTACAGGTTTGATGAAGTAACCCAGGAATGAGAGAACTACTCTGGTGCATTGGCAGCCAGCCAGCGTGGGGCTGTGCATACCTGTCACCATTTGCACATAGATCTCAAGTTGAAAAATTGAAAGAATATGTTGTACTTAGAAGCAGTGAGGGTCTGATGTACTCACTGCATTATCCCCAAAAGTAGTAAGTACAAAATACAGTGCTGGTATTCTTCATGTGCCCTCTGATACTGCAACAGGAAAAATCAGATTGAAAGTGATCACCAGGCAAATTACATCACTTTACAGGTAGGATAGAGCATGGAAGAATTTGAATATTTAGTATATGTGTGCCAAATGGCATGATATCTATGAAAAAAGGAAAGAAAGTACAGACAATGAAAGTAAAAAGGGAAAGGAAACATTGGAAGTGGAAACAATCTGTCTAGTCCTGTGGACAGAGCGTGCCCAGTCAAAGAGTTTGCGTGCTGGCCTCAGCTGTTGGTCTTTGGGTCAATTCATTCAGACATTCTGAGCTCAAGGCCTGAGTCTTGAATATGACGACAATGCCAGCCCTGCCTTTGTCAGAGGTTTGTTGTGAGGATGCAGTGTGATTCTATGTGAAGCTCTTTGTAAATTAAATCATCTTTCAGATGTGAGCTAATGGCATATTAAAATGAGTGGTTTTGCCCATTTATGTTTGAAGATTTTTTTCTTTGCCTAGGGAAATAGAAAGTAAATGAGTTCATGTTCCACCAATGGAGGGAAGGGTGTGTGTGTGTGTCTGTGTATATTGGTTTTATTGTTTGTTTTTTTTTCAGAAGGAGAAATCACACTTGAAATGAAAGAGACTACTGCAGAAGAAACTCACAAGCAAAGATTCATGAGTGCTGGTCTCTGTGACGTCATTTGTAAATTCTGTACTACACATCAGAGAATCTATTCTGGAAAGAAGCCTTATGAATGTAATCAATGTGGAAAGGCTTTTACATGGATGGAGCATCTTATTTTACATGACAAAATCCATACTGGAAAGAAACCTTACAAATATAATCAATGCGGAAAGGCTTTCAAATACAGAATCAGCTTTGCTGAACATCAGAGAATCTACAGTAGGAAGAAACTACTTGAATGTATTCAGTGGGGGAAAATTTTTACATGGAGTGGCAGTCTTATTGTATACCAGCGAATGCGCACTGGAGAGAAACTTTATGAATGTCATCAATGTGGAAAGGCTTTCAGAGAGAGCTCCACTCTTGCTAAGCATCAGAGAATCCACAATGGAGGGAAATCTCATGAATGTATGCAGTGTGGAAAGGTTTTCACATGGAGTGGCAATCTTATTGTACATCAGAGAATCCACACTGGAGAAAAAACTCATGAATGTAATCAGTGTGGAAAGGCTTTTAGAAACAGTTCCCATCTTATTAAACATCTGAGAATCCATACTAGTGAGAAAACTTATGAATGTAATTAATGTAGTAAAGCCTTCAGCAAAAGTCCTTATTTCCCATCAGAGAATTCAAAGGAGATAGAATTCTTACCACTGACATGAATGCAGAAAAGCATTAAAATGGAGTACAGAGTTTCTGAGATAGTAGGAAATTCACTCTGGGTATAAGCCATTTATGGCCTCAATGTGAGAAGGCCTTCAGCCAGAGATCAGCTCTGACTTTACATCAGAGGATTCGTCTTGGAAAAAAGACTTATGAATGTGCTCCAAGGGGACATGCTTCTCTCCAGAAGATGGAGGTCACTGGTGAAAGGTTAAATTTTGTGTCTTACAGAATGGTGAATTAAGGGAAAATAATTCATACTGACTCACCAAGTGGCAAAGCTGAAGGAGGCAATAGAATTACTCATGATCTGCAGGATTATGTGAAAGAAGCCACCAGGATGTTCTCACAAACAGAATGTCTTCAGAATAATGAAAAGGACTTTTGTCAACATTATGTCAACTGGGGAAAAATGAAACCTATACAATAGGATTTCAATATTAGGAATAATAATAGGAATTCAATACAATTATTGTTTGACTTTTAAGTCTTTGTTGAAGTCGGGCTCTGCTTCCAGAACGGAAGGCACACTGTCCCAAGTTTCAGGGGGGGTTGTATAGCTGTTTTCAGGGATACTTCTAAGGCCCTGTAAGTTTCCAGTTCTTCTAAGGTGGTATGATCTAAGCAGAGGTGTTTACTACTCTCCTGGCCTGTGCTCTGGTCTGTAAGTGACCACAAGCACTACCTTCTGGAATTATAAGGAGGGCTCCCCCTCTGCTGTGCTAGTGCTCCTCCTCACCCCAGGACTACCACTCAGGACCCAGATCTGAGATGGGGAAAGCAACAGAGTCCTGCCTCAGTACTAACAAAAAGACTTTTGTAATCTCCTTGTGAGGGATGGCTCACAGTGAAGTTCCCTTGTTAGTATCTTCCTACTACATTCTTACCTCCCTGCTATGCTCTTGTCTCTCCTCTGCAACCTGCCTGAGTGTGAGAGATGGCCTGCAGTACAGTTCCCACAGGCCTAGGTTTCGTTCCTCCAGAAAGCCTTGAGTTAAGTTTCCATTTTCCCCGATAAGCTTCTATTTCTCCAGCATGGGTGAGGGAGCTCAGTGCCTGATCACTCCTACTTCCTAGTACATATACACATATAGTCCAAACATGGACATGGGTATCATCTGCCACATTTAGAATGTACTCCCTGAGTACCCAGTCAAAGGAGAAAGGGGTAAGAGAGTGGGAGGGGGCATCGTGTTAAGGGATAAAAAGCCAAGGGTGTGGCTCCCAACTCGTACTCTCCGGGCCAGCAATGGTGACTAGGGGCAGTACCCTTTCTCATGAAAAAGCAATAAACTCTTTTTCTGCTTTCAAGGTATCTAAGTCTTTGTTTTTATTTTGAGTGGGTGGTCTCTGTCCCACACATCCTTCTGACCAGTTTTTCAACTCCCTTACCATCTGTAGGCTGAGAGCTCCAGAAGCAACTACGGCTGCTGCCACTGCTGATTCAGTCTCTCCAAAGGCCTGCTCCTGGTTTGCTGGGGCCAGAGCTGTGCTGGGGCTAGGGCTAGACTGTACTCCTCTCTAACCCAGATGCAATGGACCTTTCCTGCTGACTTTCTAAGTTGTCTTTGGCATCTGTGGACTGAGTGGTCTGGAAACTGCCACTGCTGCGAGTGATTCAGTCACCCCGAGGACTGCTCTGGCTTTGCTGGGGCCCAGTTTGTGCTGGCCTGGCCTGTGCTGAACTGTGCTCCTCTCTGACCTTAGTGCAACAGAGCTTTCCTGCCAACCTTCCAAGTTGTCTTGGGCTGGAAATCTGTTTTGCTCTTTTTGTGGGTTCTACTGCTCTAGAATTTGTTTAAAGTCATTTTTAAGGTATTTGGAGGAGTTTTGGAGAGAGCTTTGGCAAGTCCCTGCCTTCACTCCACCATCTTGGCTCTGTCTCCCCTTAGTGGGTTTTTTTTTTAAATCAAAGAATGAAGCCTCCTTTCTTTATCCTAGTTACTCTTGTTTCTCTGTAATGAAATATTATAATTAAGGAAAATATGCCATATACAAATGAAAGCAATCATAAACAAAGGCATAATTTGTTTTGGCTATGGCAACATCATACTAGAGTGACCTCAAGCCTGCAATGTAACAACAAATAAGTCTTCTTCACTTGGCTGGAAACCATCTCATACCACTCAGTGCAGTCCATATTCTGATGAATATCTTTCTAGAATCCTCTTCATGTTTCTATCCAGATAAGATTGAATTCCAGCCTCTCAGGAAACAAACTAGATCTTTTCTTTAACTTTGTTCTCTTTTAAGTGATCACATAAAACTCCCTCCCCCACCCCAAATACACTATACTTGCCAGCTTCTCACAAGGACTTCACAGAATTTTCCTTACAATGTATCACATTTATCAGTTCTTAGAAGAAATACATTTCTCCTTCTCTCTTTCTCCTCCACAGATCCACCTACCTCACAGATAGAACACAAACTTTCTCCCTGATTCCACAGGGAGACACATTTCATAATAAGACATTTCTTAGCTTTTTTTCCAACTGACCATATAAAATGTTTTCCTCAAAATTCCATTGAATTCTTAATGACTGTGATTTTAAGAGTTGACTCTGACACTCATAAAGATATGACCTTTGGGCAAATCCCTTCTCTGGGCTTCAAGTTTCCTCCTGCAAATTGATGAGGATTGGACTATTTAACTCTCAAGTGTCTTTCAGCTCTATGTGCTATGACTTTTGATGATCTAGGAGACAATGACATTCAAGGACGTGGCTGTCGACTTCACCCAGGAGAAGTGGAGCTTCCTGGAGGAGGTTGTACAAAGAGGTCATGCTACAGAATGCCTGGACTCTGCTCTCCCTAAGTAAGGACACTTCCTCTAATAACTCTGAGTCTGCCATCAAAGAGGACATCTTCATTCCTAGTGTGCAGGGTTTGGAGGATCTTTCAATTATTAGAGAGAGAAAAGTGTTGATCTCCTGTGTCCAAGAGTCCTCCTGCTGCCTGGTTTTCCCATAGGAAGTCGTTGCATTCTGTGATAGGGACCTAAGGGTTTCCTTTGTTGTTCCAGATGCCATCTGTTACCAATTCTAAGTAGCTTCAAGTCAAAGATCGAAAATGCTATTCCATCCCCAGAGAAAGAACTGATGGCGTCTGACTAGAGATTGAAGCATACTTTTTTACTTTATTTTTCTTGAGATACGTTGTTTTTGTCTATGTTTTCTTTTGCAACATAACAAACATGGAAATATTTTACACGACTACACATGTATAATCTATATCAAATTACTTGCCATCTCAATGAAGAGGATGGGGAGAGAGGAAGGGAGAGAATTTGGAACTCAAAGTTTCAAAAAATGAATGTGAACATTTTTTTCCATGTAACTAGGGAAAATTAAAATGCTTAATAACTTCAAAACAATTTTTAAACATAGAGAGAACTGAGTCAAATTTATAGAAATAAGAGCCATTCCTCACTTAATAAATGGTCAAAGGATATGAATAGGCAGTTTTCAGACAAAATAATCAAAGCTATCTATAGTCTTATAAAAATTACCTTCATCACTATTGATTAGAGAAATGCAAATTAAGAATAACTCTAATCTACCACTCCACTCCAATTAGATTGGCTAATATGACAGAAAAAGAAAATGATTAATGTTGGAGGGTATGTAGAAAATTGAAACACTAATGCCATGTTGGCAAAGTTGTATACTGATTCAACCATTCTGGAGAGCAATTGGAACTATGCCCAAAGGGCTACCAAACCATTGAAAGAAAGGATTGTTTCTCTCGTATTAATAACCATTTACTATTAGAGAGATCCAGGATTTTTCCCCTTTTATTTCCTCATTCATAAATGAACCCCTATAGGCTATTTAATTAGATAGGCTTTGAAGTCTGGGACTGATAATGAGATGAGGCAAAACAGAGAAAGTTCAGGTCTGATCAAAAAGTAAAGAAATTATACTTAAGGGGAATTGGTGGATTCTGGAACATTGTGTTTTAGTCAGACAGGTCTGGGTAAAAGTGGATTCTGCTTTTGTTTAGATTACCCTAAACAGGGTAGTATGGTTTTAGATGTCTCTTTGACCAAGGCTGAGTGATCAGTCACATTCCCTAGACCCACATTAGAATAAGTCCACCTTTCATTATAATATTCACTCTCTCATTACTTGTTAACCAATCGCAGTTGATTTCTACCTTCAGGAACATCCTCTGTTCCAAGGGCATATAAGCATTGAATCAGTTCCATGAGAGGTCTTTGCTTTAGCAGAGACATCCAAATGACCCTTTTATTAATTATCCACTAGCAATAATTAATAAGTTGATTAACTACCCAGAGACTACGATTCTCAAACTTTTGTTGCATCACAACCATGCATACCCTTTGACCAAGCAATACCACTACTAGGTCTGTAACAGGAGATTAAAAAAAAAAAAAAAGGAAAGGACCTATCTATACAAAAATATGTATAGCAGCTCTTTATGAAATGGCAAAGACTTGGAAATTGAGGGGATACCCACCAATTGGTGAATGGCTCAAGTTGTTGTATATGATTGTGATGGAATACTATTGTGCTATAAGAAATAATGAGCAGGATGCTGTCAGAAAAACTTGAAAAGACTTTAAAAAACTGATGCAAAGTGAAATAAACAGAACCAGGAGGACACTGTATACAGTAATAGTTTTTTGTATGATGATCAACTGTGAATGACTTAGCTGTTCTCAGCAATACAATGATCCAAGACAATTCTGAAGGACTTATGCTGAAAAATCCTATCCATCTCTAGAGCAGGATTTGATGGAGTCTGAATGTAACTGAAGCATACTTTTTCTTTACTTTCTTTATTTTTTTTAATCTATGTTTTCTTTCACATGACTAACATGGAAATAAGTTTTGCATGACTGCACATGTATAACCTATATCTAATTGCTTGTCTTCTCAATGGGGGGGGGAAGAATGGAGAGAATTTGGAATTCAAAAATTTCTTAAAAAATTAATATTAAGAATTGTCTTTACTCTTTGACTTAGCTATTCTCAGCAAAACAATGATCCAAGACAACCCCAAAGGACTAACGATGAAGCGTACTATCCTCCTCCATAGAAAGAACTAATACATTTGAATACAGACTGAAGCATACTATTTTTCACTTTCTTTATTTTTTTTAATTTGAGTCTTGTACAAAACGACTAAAATGGAAATGTTATACGTAATTGCATATTACCTATACCTGATTGCTTACCACCTCAGGAATGAGGGAGAGAGAGAGGGAGGGATAGAATTTGGAACTCAACTTTAAATAAAAGTGAGCCAGAAATCCTCCACTCCTGGAAGGAGTCAGAAATTCCTGGACAGGAAGGTGAGACATTCCGGATCATCCTGGCAAAATAAGGAGGTAGGATTACCTTGCTCCAGAGTCACAGGTGTGATAGGTATAAAACTTATTGTTACCATGATGATGGACAGTGTCATGTGGAAGATCTTACCTCACTATTCTCTTGCTCACTGGCTTCTCTGTAATGGCAGTTTTTCATCTTTGTGAAATTACCATACTCCTTAAATTATTTTTCATCCATTTTCTTATGTTTGGGCCTTTTGTGGAGATACAGAATAACTGAATACCACCTTCCTCATGATAATTTTATATACTTAAAGATAGATAGAATTGGACTTAATGCATTAATGGAGTTTTGGGCTCTTCAGATCAAGCTGTTACTTCCTCTGTCTTGTATTGATGACTCCTCCTCTGTTCCCTGGTAGAATGAAGGCCAGCAGCTGAGACCTGATTGTGGTAGATGTTTAAAAATGTCTTGCTTAGCCACTCTATTTTTGGAGAGTTTGTGATGGCAGAAGAAGAGTTATGCCTTCTTGCAGGAAAAAAGGGGAAAGAGCAAAACCAATAGGAATATAATGGCCATATTGAAAGTAAGCCACTGACCATTCCAAAGGATATTGATCTTCATCTAGAAATAAAGACAATTATACAAGTAGATACTTTAGCATTGCATTGTGTTACTGAATATCAATGGCTGGTGGATTTCACAGTGGCAGATACAGTAGTGCATCTAGTAACTAAAATCTACTAAAGTTTGATGAAACCTACACAGGAAATGAATATCAGCATTATCTATTGCTTGCTTGTTTTAACTTTTGCAATTAAGGTACAGTTTTCATTGACTACACATTATTTTAAAGTAGAAGAAAGTGATGAAAGATCAGTCTGTGCTGCCTTTAGATTTTTTTTCTTTGTCAAAGCCATGGCAATCTTGATTATTACTAAAAACTATCTAGAATTGGGACTTGAAACAGGTTTTACAAATTTTTCAGAAAGAGTGATGCAGTTTCTCAAAAAGCAAGGTTTAGAATCCTAGGGTCCTGTGTCTAAACTTACTTCCCAATTTTTCCTCACTATTCTGTGTTCACTTATTGGTGCTTTTTTTACTTTCCTGGGCTGTGGTTGGCTCAAATGCATCTGGATGCCCTGAATTTGGCAACAGAAAAAATAACACAAGCATTACTTCACATCAACTTCTTGGCACCCTTCTTTATGGCCCTGCTTTAGCTAAAACCAATCACGAAAGACTACATTATGAACCCAACTTTGGGTAAAGAAAGTGTTCCTTTAGTAACAGAAATGACATTTGATGCTGTGGGACTCTGGTTGATAATCCTGCTATGTTGGCTCTTAGATTGACTCTAATGTGCGCGAAGTGTGTGCATCAGATGAAAGAAGCTGGGTGATTAAGTACTATTGATTTACAGAAAATGGTGGTAAGACTGCTTCATTACCTTTGTGTAATTGCACTGCAGTACATGGCACCTCTGCTCATGCTGCTTCACACAACCCTGCTTTTGAAAACACTAGGTAATCATTCCTGCTGGCTTTATTCCAGGTCTAGCTCTGACTCTCTAGTGGAGAATCATCCATTCTCTGGTTCGGTTCATTCTGAATTACCATCTGCTGGGGCAGCTAGATGGCACAGTGGATAGAGTACTGGCCCTGAAGTCAAGAGGACCTGAGTTCAAATCCAGCCTCAGACACTTGACACATACTAGCTGTGTGACCTTGGGCAAGTCACTTAACCCCGATTGCCTCACTAAAAAAAATAAAAATTAAAAATAAAAAAATGAATTACCATCTGCTGATGAAAAAAAAAATGAAGGTAGCTGTTACCCAGATAACAGTGGCGCTGGGCAGCCTAAAGGCCATCTTTACTCTTCTGATCTTCCCAGGGCTCTTGTCATTTCTAACCTGGTGGATTGCTACTTGCCTCTTTGCCACAAGCAAAGAGGACCTTTCTATCACCAGTACCTAACTGCGGCATGAACTGATCAGCTAACAAAGACAACAACAGCAAGGTAGTGAAGGCAGCCTAGTTTGGAGTCCACGTGCCTTTGAAGAAAGGGCTGGGGAAAATCAGAAGAAAGCAGAAAGACTGAATACAAATACATAGCGTTCAAATGGTCTTTTTTTTTTTATTGCTTCCTCTGTCTTCTCAGGGTCAACTGATGTTTTAATGTTTAAAATCAAAAGTTGGTTTGTTAATTTTGTTATGTAAAGAGTAGGTGAGTAACTATTGAATCATGGCAGTGAAACTGTGACTTTTTTCTTTATATAGATAAGTATATATACACACACACACACACACACACACACACACACATTTATATATATATATGTGTGCATATGTGTGTGTATGTATATGCATATATACATATACGCACACACACATATACATACACATTTAATGATGTGAGAGGGCTACTTAAATCCTTGTGATACCTCGGTTTACAGTAACACCCAACTACCCTTGAAGCTTCATTTATGACTTCAGGCATTGTCTGATGCCTTTTAATAATATTAAGGTACAATCTAGAAACTGAGCCATACTTAGGGGAGACAAGGGAGAAAAAAACAAACTTCTGTTGGGACTGTGTTAGTTGCTTTTCCAAATGAATAGCAGCAACTACAACAAATCCAACAAGAAAGAAGAAACAGCTGCTGTATATTACAGCAAAGGAAGCTGTAGTGTATCATTTTAATTTAGTGGAGATATAAGTGCATGACATCTGTTATTTTAAAATGTATGTTGTCTCAATCTCTGCAGTTCTTTAAAACAACAATAACAAATGGCCATATAAACAATTGCTTTTAGCAGCTTGCTACTACGATTGGATCTCACAAATTTGGGTGGGCCTCAATTTCTATTATTTTCTATATTATTGGACAAATTTATCTTAAAACAGCACAAAAATGTTTCTCGACATTGATCAAACATTTTTTTTTTCTTTTTGGTGAGGCAATCGGGGTTAAGTGACTTGCCAAGGGTCACACAGCTAATAAGTGTCTGAGGCTGGATTTGAACTCAAGTCCTCCTGATTTCAAGGCTAGAGCTGTATCCACTGCGCCACCTAGCTGCCCCCATCATTAAACTTTTAAAAATACTTTTTAGTCCTGCTGAATGCATATGTGCATTGTACATGTTATATATTAAGTATATAATATATTGGAGCTATAAGAGATGAACATAGAGAAATATTATTTTAAGTTGCTATTTGTATATCAAAAAGTGATCAAATGGAGGTGCATTCGTGTCTAGAAGTTTCAGGCTTTTTGAATGAGAATTAAAAGTCATTTTTGAAAGTTCAAAAATAGTTTTCAAAAGAGAATTGTTTTTACTTGTAATTGGGGGGAAATAAAATATTTTTTTAAAGAATATGAATGGGATGAACTCAGCCATAAAGCAGATAGATTAAAAAAAATTGGAATCTGACATATATTGTTTACAAATTTTTAAAATGAGAGATATAAACAGTTAAAATAAATGTCTGGAGTAGAATATTTTATGCTTTAGCTGAGGTAAAATAAAAAGCAGAGGTGGCAATTAAGATCTCAGGCAAAGACAAAATTTAAATAGATTGAATTAAAAGACAGGAAAAGGGAAACTGCATTATGAGAAAAGGTACCATAGAAAATGAAATAATCTCAATATTAAACCTATATGCACCAAATGCTATAGCAGCTAATTTTTTAAAAGGAAAAGTTAAATGAATTATAGGTAGAAATAGATATTAATACTATAATGTAGGGGATTTTAACCTTCCTATATCAGAATCAGATAAATCTAACTGAAAATAATTAAGAAAGAAGTCAAAGAGGTGAATAGAATCTTAGACAAGCTAGATGTGATAGCTATCTGGAGAGAACTAAATGGGAATAAAAAGAAATACACCTTTTTCTCAGCAGTCTATCATACCTTTACAAAAAATGACCACTATTAGGGCATAAAAATTTTGTATTCAAATACAGAAAAGCAGAAATAATAAATGCATCCTTTTCAGATCACAACATAATAAAAATTATATTTAATAACAGACCATGGAAACAGATTAAAAACTAGAGACTAAACAACCTAATCTTAAAGAATTAGTAGACAAAAAACCAAATGATTGAAACAATCAACAATTTCGTTTAAGAGAATGACAATAATGAGACAACATATCAAAATCTATGGGATGCAGCAAAAGCAGTAATCAGAAGAAAAATGATATCTCTAAGTACTTATATAAAGAAAATAGAGAAAGAGCAAACCAATAAATTGGGCGTGCAATTTAAAAAACTAGAAAAATAACAAATTAAAAATCTCCAATTAAACACCAAATTGGACATCTTAAAAACTGAAGATGAGATTAATAAAATTGACTTTTTAAAAACTATTGAATTAATAAATAAAACTGTGAGCTGGTTTTATGGAAAAAAACAATAAAATAGATTAACCATTGTTTAATAATTTTAAAAAAGAGAGAGAAGAAAACCAAATCACTAGTATTAAAAATGAAAAGAGTGACTATATCACTAGAGAAGATTAAATCAAAGTAATTGTAAGGAGTTATTTTGCCCAATTATATGCCAATGAATTTAACAATGTAAGAGAAATAGAAGAATATTTACAAGATATAAACTGCCTAGACTAACAGAAGAGGAAATAGAATATCTAAATAAACCTATTTTAGACAAAGAAATTGAACAGGCCATAAATGAGCTTCCTAAAAAAGAAGTATCAGATGGATTTGCAAGTGAATTCTACCAAACATTAAACGATCAACTATAAGGGACGTATGAAGGAAGATGCTATCCACATCCAGAGAAGAACTGATAAATAGAAGTATGCATAGTATGATTTTATGTATGTATGTTTGTGTCTAATGGTAGCCTTCTTTAGGGTGAGGTGAGGAGGGAGGGAGGAAAAAATAAAAATTGCACAGCAGAAAATGAAAGAAAAATTAGAAGGTAGCACAGAAAAGCAAGGTAGCTTAGAAAATGATGTGTAATATCTATTACATAGGGGGGTTTTTTAAGTTAACAGTGTGAAATAGAAATTTATGATTTTATATTGTTCCTCTTATGTGCTGTGTACGTGGAAATGTTCTTTCTTTCTATCTTTCTGTATTTAAGTTCAAAATGAATAAAAAGAAAATAAAAAGAAAAAATTTAATTTTAAAAAGATAAATCATAAAAGAAAACTCACAAGATCTTTCCAAAGTAGAAATAGAAAGAATCCATCGGTTACCTCCTGAAAGAAACTCCAAAATGAAAACTCTCAGAAATATTATAGCCAAAATTGAGAACTTCCAGGTCAAAGAAGAAATAATGAAAGCAGTCAGAAAGAAGTAATTCAAGTACCAAGGAGCCAAAGCCAGAATCACACAAGATTTAGCAGCCACTACATAAAGATATATAGAGCTTGGAATACAATATTCCAGAAAGCAAAGGATATAGACTTACAACCAAAATTAACCTATCTACAGGGGCAGCTAGGTGGCACAGTGGATAGAGCACCAGCCCTGGATTCAGGAGGACCTGAATTCAAATCTGGCCTCAGACACACAACACTTACTAGCTGTGTGACTCTGGGCAAGTCACTTAACCTCATTGCCTAGCCAAAAAAATAATAATAACCTATCTAGCAAAACTGAGTTTGGTCCTGAGTCTAGCTACCTATCAGCTACAGCTATTACCCAAATTTTAATTTCAAGGCCAGTGGGGGAGGGGATTGGATTTTTAATGAAATAGAGGACTTCCAAGTACAGCCAAGATGGCAGAGTAAAGGCAGGGACTCTCTTGAGCTCTCCCCCAAACCCTTCCAAATACCTGTAAAAATGACTCTAAACAAATTCTAGAGCAGCAGAACCCAAAAAAAAGACAAAGTAAAAAAAATTTCCAGGTCAAGACAACCTGGAAGATCAACAGAAAAGGTCTGTTGCCCCTGGGTGAGAGAAAAGTACAGTCCAGTGCAATCCATGTCAACACAGACCAGACCCCAGCAAACCCAGAGCAGGCTTCAGAGGACTGAATCACTGGCAGCTGTGGCAGTTTCCAGACTTCTCAGCCCACAAATGCCAAAGACAACTTAGAATGTCAGTAGGAATGGTCTGTTGGACCTAGGTGAGAGAGGAGCACAGTCCAGGTTCAGCCCCAGCACAGCCCCAGCCCCAGCAAACCAGGAGCAGGCCTTGGGAGTAACTGAATTAGCACAGCAACTACAGCAGCTGCTTCTAGAGCTCTCAGCCCACAGACAGTAAGGTGGGGCATCAAACAACTAGTCAGAAGGAGATTATAGCAGTCTCTTTGCTAGCCCAGAGGCAGTACTCTATTGCTTTGCCCATACTTCAATCTGGGTTGCAGTCCTAGATGGCAATCCTGGGGCAAGGAGGAGCACTAGCATAGCAGAGCTTGTGCCAGCCCTGGAGAGAGGAACCTCCTCACAGTTCCAGGTCAGAAAAGAGTGCTTGGGATCACTTACAGACCAGAGCACAGGCCAGGAGAGTAGTAAACACCTCTCCTTAGATCATACCACCTTGGAAGAACTGAAAACTTACAGGTCCCTAGAAGTATCTCTGAAAACAGCTACACAACCCCCCTGAAACTTGGGACAGTGTGACCTTCATGCTGGAAGCAGAGCCCTACTTTAAGAAAGACTTGAAAGTCAATCAATAAGCTGGGAACATGAGCAAACCATGCAAAAAAAAAAAAAAGTCAGACCATAGAATCTTACTTTGATGACAAAGAAGATCTAAATATGCACTCAGAAGAAGACAACAAAGTCAAACCTCCTACATCTGAAGCCTCCAAGAAAAATATGAATTGGTCTCAGGCCATAGATGAGGTCAAAAAGGATTTTGAAAATCAAGTAATAGAAGTAGAGGGAAAATTGGGAAGAGAAATGAGAGTAATGCAAGAAAATCATGGAAAAACAAGTGAACAGCTTGCTAAAGGAGACCCAAAGAAATACTGAAGAAAATAGCACTTAGAAAAATAGACTAACCCAAATGTCAAAAGAGGGCCAAAAAACCAATGAGGAGAAGAATGCCTTAAAAAGTAGAACTGGCCAAATGGAAAAGGAGGTCCAAAAGCTCACTGAAGAAAATAATTCCTTAAAAATTAGAATGGAGCAAATGAAAACTAATGACTCCATAAGAAATCAAGAAATCATAACTTAAAACCAAAAGAATGAAAAAAAAATAGAAGACAATGTGAAATATCTCACTGGAGAAACAACTGACTTGGAAAATAGAGCCAGGAGAGATAATTTTAAAATTATTGGCTGACCTGAAAGCCATAATCAGAAAAAGAGCCTAGAAATTATGCTCTGATGTTCCAGAACCAGAGGGTAAAATATAAATTGAAAGAATCCACTGATCACCTCCTAAAAGAGATCTCCAAAGGAAAACCCCTAGGAATATTGTAGCCAAATTCCAGAGTTCTGAGGTCAAGGGGAAAATATTGCAAGCAGCCAGAAAGAAACAATTCAAGTATTATGGAAAGACAGTCAGGATAACACAGGATTTAGCAGCTCCTACATGAAGGGACCACAGGGCTTGGAGTATAATATTCCAGAGGTCAAAGGAGATAGGATTACAACCAAGAATCACCTACCAGCAAAACTGAGTATAATCCTTCAGGGGAATAAATAGACATTCAGTGAAATAGAGGACTTTCAAGCATTCTTGATGAAAGACCAGAGCTGAATAGAAAATTTGACTTTCAGATACAAGACTCAAGTGAAATATGAATCTTGTTGGCCTAAGACCTCCTTCTACTTTGACAATGAATCAGGAAACTCAGTTTTGTAAACCATTGTCCAAGGCTAAGTCTAGCTACCTAGCAACCACAACTACTATCCAAGCATTAATTTTAGAGCTAATAGAGAGCAAGAGCTGGGTCAATAATCCCCATGCTAGGATTGTCTCCCTGACTGTTGCTACCCAGACAGAGCCTGTCATAAGACTGACTCTGAACCTCATGCTCCATGGTCTCTCTTTCTTCCCTTACAAAAAAAATGACATCTGAACCAGCTTCTGTGAGTGGAGTAGTATGAATAGGTGGCTAGTAAGTGGTGATTGAAAGCAAGAAGATCAGACTAGGAGACTAATCCCAGTATTGTTTCCTTTCTGGAGCCTGAAGGGAAGTCTGTGGAACTTCATCTTTAAGATAAGTTAACTGTAGTGTGGCCTCTAGTCCAGGATACAATGAATTGCTGGAAACCAACAGAACATGCAACTTGTTTTAAGGATAAACATGATAAGCAAAATTCTTGGGACTGCACTGGCAAGCATTATGATTTTGTTTTGGTTTTGTTTTGTTTTTTAATATAAGCTATCAGGTAAGGCCACCTGCAGTATTCTCCTTTAGCACCCTTGGTTTTCTTGGCAGATCTCTAAGTTGAAGAGACTATCTCTTTGTTCTCAACTTTCTAAATACTTGTAGTCTCTGAAAAGGGAGGTTAGAACCACAGTAAAAGATTTTCATCCCTAAGACTCTGTGAAGAGAGAAAGAAGGGGAAGAGGGAGAGGGAGAGGAGGAGAGAGAGAGAGAGAGAGAAGGAAGAAGGGGGAAGAGGAAAAAGAGAGAGAGGGAGGAGAGAAAGAGAGACAGAGAGAGATAGAGACAAAGAGACAAAGACAGGCAGAGACAGAGAGAGGGAGAGAGACAGGGAGGGAGAGAAGAAGAAAGAAAAGAGAGGCAGAAGGTGAGAGAGGAAGAGAGAAAAGAGAGAGGGGGAAGGAGAGAGAGAGGAAGAGGGAAGAAAGAGAGAGAGAAAGAGGAAGAGAGTAGAGAGACACAGAGAGAGATGGAGATAGAAAGACAGAGACAGAGAGAGGGGGAGGAAGGAGGGAGAGAGGGAGGGAGAGAGGAAGAGAAAAAAAGAGAAAGGGATAAGGTGAGAGAAGAAGAGAGAAAAGAGAGAGGGAGAAGGAGAGAGGGGGAAGGAGAGAGAGAAAGAGAGACAGAAAGACAGAGACAGAGAGACAGAGGTGGGGAGGGAGGGAGAGACAAAGAGAGAGAAGGAGAGAAAGGGAAGGAGAGGGAGAGAGAGAGAGAGAGAGAGAGAGAGAGAGAGAGAGAGAGAGAGGGAGGGAAGGAGAGGGAGAGAGAGAGAGGAAGAGGAAGAGAGAAAAGAAAGAGAGACAGAAAGAGACAGAGAAAGACACACAGAGAGAGAGACAGACAGAGACAGAGAGAGGGGGAGGAGGGAGGGAGGGAGAGAGGAAGAGAGAAAAGAGAGAGGGAGAAGGTGAGAGAGGAAAAGAGAAAAGAGAGGGTGGAGGAGAAGGGGAAGGAGAGAGAAACAGAGAAAGACAGAGAGAGACAGAGAGAGGGACAGAGACAGACAGACAGAAAGGTGGGAGTGGGGAGGAGAGGAAGAGAGAAAAGAGAGAGGGAGAAGGTGAGACAGGAAGAGAGAAAAGAAAGAGAGGGATAAAGTGAGAGAGGAAGAGAGAAAAGAGAGATAGGGAGAGGAGAGAGAGAGAGAGAGAGAAGAGAGAGAGAGAGAGAGAGAGAGAGAGAGAGAAAGAGAGAGAGAGAGATGTGCGGTGCGACAGAGCTGCGTCAGCGCTGCGGAGGAGGTAGCGGTTGACATCGCCCGACCGGGCCGCAGCGGAGGACCAGGGGATTGCCCGGGAGCCTAAGGTGAAGCTAGGCCTCCACCTGCCGCCACCTTGGACGTGGATCCCAAGTCTGCGACGGCTTCTCGGAGCCACACAGGTATGAAATGTCACCAAATAAGCTAATGATTCGCTTAGAGCTGGCTTGGTACCCAGCTCATTCCAGATGCTATTCCTCCTATGACAGCGCAGGCAGCTCGGATGATCCATCCGAATAAGCAGCCGGAGGGGAAAGAGCAGGAGTCGTGGACCTTACTCCAGCCCAGCCCAGCCCCGAGCCCGAGGAAGCAGCAGAGGAAGATGCTGATGTCGCTGCCCACGCTGACAGTGCTAGTGCCCCTCATCTCTCTGGCCGGCCTGATCTACTCGGCCTCCGTGGATGAGAATTTCCCCCATGGCTGCACCAGCACGACCAGCCTGTGCTTTTACAGTCTTCTCTTGCCCATTATCCTGCCGGTTTGCGTGATTCTCTACCTCTGGACCTGGACACAAAATTAATGCAATCCGAGTCCCCCACCCCCACCCCAGCCCAGCCCACCTCCCAGAGAGCATTTACATAGCAGGGCCTGTTGTCTACATTTTAACAAGAAAACGATCTCTTATTTCATTCCACTTAACTCTTAATAGACTGGAATGATCTCCTTTTCCCTCTCATAGGGAACTAAGGTTTTCATCCCTCAGAGATTCAGGAGTAAGGATCTTGTTCATTTTCATCCTGTCTTCTTGTTCCCGAGCTGGGGGTAGGGGCGGTGGGGGTGGGGATCCCCTTCTTATTCTTTTCTTTAAAATATTCTCCTATATCTTGATCTATGGAAGTGCTTGATTTTTAGTTCTGATTATACTCCACTCAAAGTTAAATACATTCACCAAAAGGTTTTTTGATTATTTTCATCACTAGGTTAGAGGTCTTTGTAATGGAAGGAAATTATAGATAAATCTTTTCAAAGACGCTATACCAAATAATTTGCTCATTTAAACAGTTTCAGATAAATTCATTTGAATTAGCATTCATGCAAAGGCTTACAATAAAATGGAAATTGATGTGTATAGGAAAAATAGCAGAGGGGGTGGGGGGGAATTAGAGGTGACCTACCCTGACACAACTTAGACCTGAAATTCAATTAAAACAGGATGTTCCTGAAAGTAGAAACATTCCAAATTCACCTCAGCTTTGATTCCCAAAGAGCACAAATATCAAACTTGTGATACACTGAAAGGTTTATCAGAGATTAGAATCTCCAGTGTGGGCCCTAAGGAAAGCCTGGGTTTTAGGAAAGCCTTGTAGGGGGTTGACAGAAGTTTGAGACCTCATTGAGAACAGGAAAACTGACAAGTCTGTAAAGCTGTGAACTCCCCTTGGAGAAATACTGATTTCTCCCCCGGGTACTTAGTGCTTGGATTTCTAACCATTTCTAAGCTTGATGTTAAAGATTCTTGGTTCCTTGTGGATGTCTAAAAGTAGCTGGAATAATGTTTTGAGCTTTAAAATTGAGCTATTTGAAATACAGATTTGTATTGGTTTAATAAATTTATTAGGGAAAACTGTTATTTACAGCGTGGTTGATCTGTGCTCTGAACACCCACTATTGGGGCCATAGTTTTGTACTTTGTTCTGAGTTAAAGTAAGAATGGCTCAGTCTGGCTCCTCTCTGAATGCCACTGGCATAGGAGGCAAAATTGGCAGAGTATCTAAACAATCATTAGAAAATGTATTCAACTGGATTGATGCCCTCTGGCAGGAACTTTTGTTTTGTGTTTTATGTCTTAAGTCCATAATATTGTTTCT
Source organism: Phascolarctos cinereus (assembly GCF_003287225.1). Classification (NCBI taxonomy): domain Eukaryota; kingdom Metazoa; phylum Chordata; class Mammalia; order Diprotodontia; family Phascolarctidae; genus Phascolarctos; species Phascolarctos cinereus. The sequence goes on from NW_027555625.1 coordinate 174,889, forward strand.
TGTTAGTGTTACTTACATTGATGTGTCTCTTGCACTGTGATTTGATTCTTTGCATTGTGATTAGAGTATACAGAAGCACTGTTGGTCTGCAGGATGATGCCCAGAGTGTGATACATTTGTATCCTTAGGAAGTTTGTTCCTCTTTTGATCACAATGCTGTGATTTTATGACTTCAAGCTATCACTTATTAGCAGCTCCTGTCTGGAAGGCAGCTTGCTCTTCTGGTTAAAAATGGTCTTAAATGTGTCCTCTGGGTTGTCAAAATTAACTTGCTACCTTGGGGAGATTCACTATGAGAATTCTATCAACAAGCCAGCTCCTCTGAATCTTCTGCCTTGGTAAGGTCAGAAAAGCTCATCAGCTTCGCGACCGAAGAGGAAGCAGAAAGGTTTTGTAAATTTTACCCTGATATTAAGGCTCACAGAGGAACCAACTTTCCCCACCAACATACACTCCAGGCACACACACACACACACACACACACACACACATGCTAATGGGGAGATTGCTTAAATGTTGGTTTGTAATATGGTGAATTGTCTGAGTATTGATTGTTATATGATTTATAGAAACTCACTGTATAAAATTGTAACTTAATTGGCGTATATCAGTGTTACATCTTTGAGTCCACTTTGGATCAACAGACCCAAGTTTCAAAGATTTTCCTTTTGTCATCGGGGTTGAGCATCAGTTCGTCCAGGCTGACTATAACCAGAGTCTTTTGGGGTTTGAGTACATTCAGTTTATGAGTAAAATCCCCAAATGTGATTATTTTCTAAATTTCTAATGATCTTTTTTTGCATCGGAATGTATTAAACTAGAAGGAATCTACTAAAAGTTTTGGAAAAACTTTGTATATGCTAAATAACCACTAAGGATAAATGTGTTTAATTATTATTTATTGTGAATTTACTGATATTGCCATTAGCTTGAGAAACTGCTGTGCCCATGAGATGGTAACTTACCGTGAAACGGACCCTCTGAGGATGATAATTTGATTGTCCCAAGTATTGAGTCTGGGTAGAACTGTTTGAATGATTGCTAAGCTAGCAATCCACCATTTAAGGGAAATGCCAAGAGCCATTCGAAAGGAGTGTGATCTCCGTGTGTTACAGGGAGATGTTAATTGCTGAGAAAGTTGAGAGGACAGCCTTATAAAAGTAATGATGGGACCTTCTTGACTCAGTTTCCCAGTATGCCATTTCCTCTTTGAGCAGGAAAGTTTCCCAACTGTTATAATACGAACCCAGCTATTCGACTCTTTGAAGAGTATGGGAGTTTAGTGCACAATTGGCTATTCTAAAAAAGGTGTTTTTTACTTTTACCTGAAATCAAACAAAGCTTGTCCTCTTACCCCATTATCAATCTATCAGTCTGTGACTTTAGACTTGACCCTTAATTACAAAGGTTTTAAAATGAATCTCATTGTTCCAATCATCAGACTTCTCTGAGCAGATGTAAAGGACCTTATTGCTTGTCTTTGCTGTTCTGACTCTGGTCATCATTTGTCTCATCTTCCTGATGTAGACCATTAGCCCATTAGCTCACTTGTTTAATAGCTATATATTTATATATATATATATAAGATTATGTTTTTAGGGTCTCACTTTCTTTCTATCCAAGTGACCCTTCCCTTTCCCATGACCTGAAGCTAAGATATGAGGTTACAATATAATCTTCAAAAGGGGAGAAATGATGAAAGACATATAAAGGCTAGAATTCTTAATGGAGTAGTAAATATTACCTTGAGAGAGGCAGCACAATTAGACTGTTTCCCTTTAGGGTTGGTTTCCCAATGGGTACTAAAAATACTAAAAGATCTCATCTTGGATGCAATTGTACTAGGAGCTTTAGAATTTCTGCTCTGTTGTGCCAGTAAAAACAATGGCAAAAGGCCAAGTGAAGACAGTGGTCCCAAAGTGATATGTTTTATATCTGACTTTGTAGGTAACAAAGAACAAGACGGAAAAAGGTGGAGACAGGAACTGAACCTCCTCCAGAAGAGGTCCATTTGAATAGCCCCAGACGGATTTCATGCAAATGCCTAAAACTGAGAGCTTTGAATATGTTTAGTAATTGTCCATAAATTCTCAAGTTGGATTGAGGCTTTCATTTAGAAAATTTCTCTAGTCTTTGTTAAGAAACTGTCCATTGAGGTCTGGTCCTCAAAGATCCTTTTAAAAATGCTTTCTCCAACCTTACTAAACATTGTTGTTAATATCATCTAAAGGTCTTGGGAAAGGTAGAAAAAGCAAATGGCATGTGAAAATTAAAACTCAGATGAGATGTTCTTCCTATAGCCTTGATAATTATAAGGTTAATACCATAAGGTTTGCACAAGCTTTCACCTCATGGACTAATTACAGGAAAGACAATGTAGTTAGGTTTGGTCAGACCTTACTAAATTATATTAAGTCTTATCACTAGCAGATTTGAGCAGTATTACCTAGGAAACCAACATGAGAGTCATTGCGTGATCAGAGCCAGAAAAATGAATCTGCTGGAAGAAATAACTCTTCAGAATTCTCTAGAAACAAGGTGGACAGGTCCATACGAGGAACTGCTAACAATTGATGCTGCAATTGAAAAGTTGAAGGTGTTAATTCATGGATATATGTTTCTCAGGGCCAAAATGAACCCTTTGTGGAGTAGTGATCTAAAACAGAACCTTTTGATTCAGAATTAGCAATGAAAAAGTGTTTCCCCAGTAGCATACTATTTCATGAAGCAGACAGCTAAACCCAAGACTCCAGAGAGAGGACTATATTGTCTAAATGGACATTAAGATGCATTCTGTGTTCCTTTTTGTTCTTCTGATTATACAGTTATGTTTACTGCCCTTTGTCTCTTAGAATTTTCTTACCCACTTAAAAGGGTACATAGGCACCAGATTTAAGATAAAAACTGGAAGTTTAAACCCAGGTCCTCCTTGTTCCAATTCCCCACAAAATTACAGGTAATAATATCTTCATCTATGTATGGGAGCATCTTGGGTCCCACACAAGTGTATTCTACTCTTGAGATCCAGTTCCCCTTTATAATTGTGGACACTTTTGCTAAATATTTACTGCTATTCAGAGCAATTGCTTCAGAAACCTTGAGAGGGAAGAGTGAGTTTTGGAAATTATTGCAACCCTCCATTCTTGCTTAGACGTTTTGTTGAAGCTGCCTTCTTATTCTTTTCAGATGTATGGCATTATGACTGACTGATTCATGTTTTCTCCTCAGCCTTAAAGAGAATGTTTTGCATTTTGTAGTATTTGTTCCTCATACATTTTTGGCTTCCTCACTGCCATAACCCAATTTGGACTAAGATTCTGCTTTGCCTGCACAAACAATTGCCTAGCTATATTACAGACACAGACATTGAGTAGTTCAGATTTGGTGAAACTCCTGAGGAAGGATCCAAGGGGAGAATTGTGGAGGAGGAGAATGAACCTCAGCACACTTGGATTTGGGGAAAACATCGGCTCTCAAATTAAGTGATCTCTGAGACCAAGGAGACAGAACTGGGAAGTCTGCCCTTTACTTCACTCCCTACTGGCTATAACTGAGTGAACAAGAAAGATTCCATTTTAAAATAGAAGCATCTCAGAAATTTCCTGCTTACTCAGGATATTCTGATAAGACGAACCACCGAGAAATGTATTTTCCCACAAGAACAAACTTGACCTTTAGCAACTCTGGTGACCCCAAGGCTTACATACACCCCCATTTCCCTTCTGCTTCAGAATGGCTGTGTACTCTGAGCAAGTCTGAAGTTATAAACTCACTCTATACCTTAAGAAAGAGAGGGTGCGACTGGCCCAATCAGTCTTTCTTTTTTCCTCTTGGACACCAAATTTTCTAGATATGATGGTGGGTAAGGTTCTCTTTAGGCTGTCAAGGAGCTGAAACCAGGCAGAGATCTCCCAGGACAGGGTAGAGAAAGGATTCCTGCTCAGGTCTCAGTTGGGAAGCTGCCTGTGAGGTTTGTTCTGGCCAATAGGTTCTATGAAAAGGCAGACCAGACCTTCCTAACAGGAGAATGAGAAGCTGACATCACTTTTTCATAGAACATCATTTTCTTTTTCCAAAAATAGGAAGCAGGTTTGTCCCATCATTGCACTGACGAGGAGCTCTAGGGACAGTCCTGGACCTATGGTTTCATTGTCATAGGGAGTTTGCAGGTGAGGAAATTCTCTCTACCAATTAACTTAAGTGGGGTAACTTCCCATTGTGTCAGAGGGGCATACGCATGTCCATCTTGCAGGCTTCGAGGCCAGCCTTGTATTCTGCAGCTATGCTGTGACACCTCTCTTATTGCTCTCTATTGAATTTCCTCCTGTCCACTTTGGGTCAGTGACCTAGCCTGTCCTTCCTAGCCCAGTATCATCAGCAGTGCTGACAAGAATGCTCCCCATCTCTCAGTCAAGCACTTAACCTTTCCAAGCACTCACTATGTGTGGACGTTGTCCCCACAAGGAATGATACAGTTTTGACTCTCAAGGAGAGCACATTTACGAGGGAGACCACAAGGATCCAGAGAAGTGTATGCAATGTGAATAGAGAGTGAAGAAAAGGGTGAAATCATTACATCTAGGCCTTGATGGAAGTCCATGAGCAAAGTGTCAAACAGCCCAGGGTGCCCAAACTTTGATCCCTGGGGCACTCCACTCCCTATTAACCTTCAATGCCTAGGCTCTGGCCCCAGCCCCATCTACTTGGACTAGTTTCTAGTGCCTATCCCTTCATCTCTTCCCTTTGTATCACATGCCAAAGATGTAATTTCTCACCCTCTGAATCAGTGGTCCAAGCTGAGAGAGAGAAGGAGGGGGACAGGGAGTGCAATTAGGGAAGTTTGCTTAACACAATGATTTATGGAGCAAAGAAGGAGAGTGGGGTAAAGATGAGGGTGGGAGTTTCTTGGTGACCTAGAATGTGAGTATATAGGTGGAAATAAGAATGAGAGTCAGCCCCTGTGGGGTCTAGAGAGGGACAAGACAAGAGCTCGGAGGCCTCCGAAACTTGGGAGAAGGAGCCTTAGTTCCTGTGGAACAAGAATCAGGAAATCAGGTCAGTCCTTCAAAAGATCACAGGCCAGCACAGGAACCAGAGGAAAGGTAAGTGCTGGCTGGGGTAGTGTCAGCAAACAGAGTCTGGGTCTTGTGCCCTGGGAGCTGAACAGTGACCTGACAGGGAATGGGGCTCAGGGTCCCACATCCTCTAGGTCAAGTTGAACTGTGATCTCCAGGAGGATGGAAACCCCTGGGGCTTCTCCTGACATGTCTACAATGGACTGGACTTCCTCATCTTCTACCCTAAGACCCTGGGCTGGCCAGTGACCCAGCCCAAGACCCACAGACTGGGAGGGGACCAGCTGAGGAACAGGTTGGAAATGAATGACTGTCTGCTCTGCTCCAGAGATTCCTAGAGACCCAAAGGAAACTCTTGGAACAGATAAGGTACTACTGCCTACCCCCAATCTGCCTCTGGGGTCCTGATTCAATTTCTCTCTTTTCCAGTGGACCAGAGAGGAAAATTAGTCCCAGCTGTGCCTCTGTCCAGCACCTTGGGATATCACCAGCCTCTCCTATGATGATGGTTGGTGAAGGGATGAGGGTTGGTACCTGCCTTAGACTTGGGCAGATGTGGGAATTCATTTCTCCTCTTGGCTCTCAGGGTAAAGGGGTGAAATGTCCTCATTCAGTTTTCTTCTCCCTTTCTCCAGCTGTCCCATCAATAAGAACGACTTACATGGAGGCCCCCGGAAGGACCTCTGACCAACATGGGACCAACACCCTAAGGTGCTGGGCTTCCACCCCCAGAACTTCAGGATGACCTGGCTGCAAGAAGAGGAAGAGAGCCAGGTCTCCCGGAGTGGGGGGAGTCACCTCGCCCAGGTGGGATGAGACCCACCAGGCCTGGAAAGGAGCACAGAATACGGGGGCCTGAGCCAAAATTGTGCTGTGCTCAGTGGTGAGGATTAAGGGCAGAGCGCAGGTCAAGACCTCTGTTGTAGCCAAGGGCTATGGTGATGTCCAGGAGACAGTCATTACCCCAGCCCCATTCACACCCCACACATTCATACTCCTTCAGAGTCACAAGACACATGGAGAGCTCAGCAGGAAGCTTGGCCAATGCTGCTGCCGCAGCTACTGATGTCCTTTGGGACTGTGTGGCTGCTCAGCCTGAAGAGGAAGAAGAGAGAATTCGGTTGGGTAGCAGGGCATGGGTCAGGGGCACATGGGGCCATGGGAAGGGGAAGCAAGCAGGGGGCCCTCTTTGGCTTTCTTCTCCATCTCCACAAGCATTTGGAGCAGAAGCTGAATTGGAGCCATTCTGTGGAGCATGCACCTGCAGCTCCCCCTCCAAACTGCTGGGGTCTCCAAGGACACGGAGGTGACAAATATCCATCCCAGCAGGATCGCTGGCTTTAGCATGGCACCAAAGACCCTGAGTGGTCCCTGTGACAGGGGCAGGGGCAAGGAGCTGAGTCGCTTCAAAGGAGACAGCTTCTGCCTGAATGATGTCTTCCTTGAATACACCCCAAGGCATCATGTAGCTCTGACACTCCCAGCAAGGGCTGGGGGATGGGCTGGCTCTTCTCTGCTTCTGGTGGGGACTGTGCAGGTATGTTTGCATCTGGGCCTCTGGCTGCCTCATCCACATTCGTGTTTGTTCTGTCCTGATCATAGGTGAGTAAGCATCAATCGCGAGATGGACATGTCCAGGCTTGGAGGTGACTCCTTCTGGTTAGAGCTGAATGGTGGCAGGACAGGAATCCCTGGCCACTACATCAGTGGTCTTAGAGAAGACAGCCAGAGGAGTGGCCTGAGCCTGGCCCATTTGAGCAGGCAACATGATTGGACAGCACAGAACCAATGTGAAATGCCTCCTACCCCATTTCCCCCCACCCCTGGCAAATGGGAAGAGCAGTGATAAAGTGAGCCACTCATTCCTATTTTAGGTTGGTTTATGTCAAATGTACACCTGTGAGTAGGGTTTAGCCTGTGGTTTAGCATGTCTTTGATGTACAGGAAATAAATAGCTGTCCCATATCTGACTCATATTGTCTGCTGAGTAATTTGGGGGAAGCCCTGAGTATGAGCCAAAATCTAACCTCTTAAATAATTTGCCCCTGGAGCAAACTGTGAAAATAAGGAGCCTCTCTACTGTATGCTTAGGACCACAGCATAGGGGTCCCTTAAGGAAAAAGAGTGGACCTAATACCCTAGTATCCCTGGGGGCCCAGCACTAGTTCTTCAGTGTTAAACATCAATGTGTGCACATCTCCCCTGATGTGAGTGAATGGGGGTGGAGAGGGGGTCAGATCAGGAGCTGAGGAGAGGAAAAGACTGCAACTCCCACTATCCTCCTTTCTTTACTGGGTCCTCTGAACACCTCCAGGGACACATTTCTAAGCCTAATCTGCATTATTAATATGGTCTTGTCACTTTCCTAAGTCTGAGAAGCCAACAAAGGGATCAAACCCAGATTGCAAGGTATAAAAACTCACACTAAAAATTTAACAATCAGCCTTGGCCAACCAAGCTGACTCCAGCAAACTACAGTAGCTATATTGGTGAAGAAGGGCTTCGGGTGGAACACGGAATGGGCAAAGTGCTGTATCTCACCACAGAATCATTGCCCCTGCATAATCATCACATGCTGCTTTTTCAGTCCAAAAATTGATTTATAAACCATAATTGTCACATGGTATAATTATGTTCATCATGACACTTAAAGGGTAAACAGCAGCAATGTAATCACCAGTGGCATGTGGATACACATTTATCTCTCATGCATTATGAGCTGGGAACCTAGAATTCTCAGCACACACACATTGTCAGCATATTTCTGAAAGCCTACTTGTGTGGTTTGTTTAGAGCACTGCAGTACTAAGATATTGTCACTCAACCCAATGAAGAGCTGTAGGCACAAGAGGAGTGAGTGGGCAGGTGAAGCTGCCATGAGTAAGTCATGTGATATGGTAAGACTTGCATCTTCCCATGCTAGCGAACCTGTACAGTTCACCCGCCAGCGATACATTAACGTGTGAAGCATTTCCTTCTGATCATAGGGTAAATATAAAAACTGTTCTGTGGGTTTCAAGCTGAAAGTGATTGTGTTTGCTGAACAGCATGGAAACAGAGCTGCGGAAAGACAGCTTTCAGTAAGTGAAATTTTGGGGCAAGACTGGTGGAAATTAAAAGACACATAATACCAGCACAAAAAAAATTTTTAAGTTTCATATAATGGTCACACCCCAGTTTTTATAAAATCTGCAATGATTATGTGGTGAAATGCAGTAAAGGCACGAGGGGAAGAAGGGTGAAGGGGTCCAAGGTCTATGGGAGAAAGGGAGGGTTAGGGTCCTTGAACTGTAATAGACAAAAGCCCAATGTTCTTTACACTCTCCCTCCTCAAAGAATCATAAAATTTCAGTATTAGAAGGAACCTCAGTATCCTCGAATTCTGACCAGTATCTGAGCAATAATACCCACACCTGCAACATCCACAACAAGGGGTCATCCAAGGTCTGCTTGGAGACTTCCAAGGATAAGGAGCTCACTACCTTTACAGGTTCCACTTCCCTTCCACTCTGGGATAGATCTGATTGTGAGGAAGTTGTTCCAGATATCCAGCCTACATCCAACATCCAACAACATTCCCTCCCTCCTCCTAGTTCTCCTGTTGGCCCCAAATCCATTCACCTCCTCTGATCCCTTCTCTCCCTTACCCTTTCTCCAGCTTTGGCAAAGCTCCCACAGTGGGTTCCATGTTCTAGCACGAATGCACAGGGGATAGAGGTAGCATTGGAAAGACTTGTCCTAACCTGGACACGACGCCCTCCTCCATATTTCCATCTGCTCCACATCCTGCCAGCCAACTTTTCCATGGGAGCTCCTAGAAAGGCAGTTGGATGGTGCAATGGAGAGAGCGTTGGGCTGGCTGTCAGGAAGACCTGGGTTCAAATCTGGCTTCAAAAGCTCAAGCACTATTCGCAATATTTTATCAATGATCTGTAGTTCCTTAAGCTCCCCCAGAGAGGATTAAAAAAAAAGGAGGACCAGATTGCCTTCCGGTTTTTAAAAAAAACAGTAACCCTCTGTCTGCAGCATGGGTTGGGTAATCTGCAACCCTTGATGGAGAAGAGGAGTAGAGAGAGTGGGGACCAAGTGGGTTAAGGAGAGGGATCAGATCCTCCTGTTTCCAGAAGGGAAGCATCCTTACTTTTCTCTCTGGAAACTGAGAATAGAGGAACTGCCTAGCCTCTGAGGCTCACCATGAAGGGAGCCACACTAGGTAATTACTACCAATAGAAATGAAAACCAGGCTCATGATTTCAGGGGCAGACAGAAAGAAAAAGGGTTACTATGTTTCATACTATATGTTTCATATAGAGGAAAATGGCTCATAAAATATGCCTCCAGCTAGTCTCTACTCACCACTTCCTTGGCTAACGTGATTGGTAGCTTTCCAATGTACCGATACATCTGAAATGTGTTTTGCAAAATTAGATGAGATCCACCAAAAAAAAAAAAGAAAAGAAAAGTCTCTTACAGTGGAGGGGAAAAGGGGGAAGGTGAGAGAGAATGAGTGAATCTTATTCTCATAGGATCTAGCTTAAGGAGGGAATAACAAACACATTCAATTGGGTATGGAAATCTATCTTACCCTACAGGAAAATAGAGGGAAAGAGGATAGGAGAGTAGGGGGATGATAGAGAGGAGGACAGATTGGGAAAGGGAGTAATCAGAAGTAAATACTTCTGAGGAGGAACAGAGTCAAAAGAAAGAATAGAATAAATGGGAGGGCAGGATCGAATTAAGGGAAATAGAGTTAGTTTTTCACAACATGTCTACTATGGATGTGTTTTGCATAACTGCACATGTACAACCTATATTGAGTTGCTTGCCTTTTCAATGAGTGTGGGTGGTGAGGGAGGAACAGAGAAAATTTGAAGCCTAAAGTTTTAAAAACATATGTTTAAAAAAAATGTTTTCACATGGTACTGGGAAATGAGAAATACAGGAAATGGGGTACAGAAGTCTATCCTGCCCTACAGGAAAATAGAAGGGGAAGGGGATAAGAGAAGGGAAGAGAGACAGAAGAGAGGACAGACTAGGGGAAGGGATATTCAGAATGCATGCCATCTCGGGGTGGGAGGAGGGGGGAGATGGGGTATAAATTTGGAATTCAAAAACTTGTGGGAGTGAATGTTGAAAGCTAAAAATAAATAACTTTATATTAAGAGGTTAAGAAAAAAAGATTAGATGAGGTCTAGGATCTGGACCGCTCTCCAACAAGATAGCAATTTCCATCTTTGTGGAGAGTAGGAAGAGGTCCCTATTGGCACCAGCAGCAGCCTGGGAGGAAAGGGGCAGGTGGGATCCACGGGAAGGTGAGCTCTCCTTTCCTCTCTTGTATATGTAACCAGGGTTGGCTTGGCATGGCTTTGTGCATGCCCATAACACCTAATATGAAAGCACCCTACTTCTGGGAAAAGACAAACTGTGTTCCCCTACCATATGAATAGCCTCTTTTGATTGGCTGTATAGCCAGACTGGGACAGTTATCCTCTCTTACCTACAGTGTCTGGAGATAGTGAAAATCCAAATTCACCCACAGCATTGGTACCATGAACTGAGCTGGTGAGGTGGAAAGGGCCACCTTCTCCTTTCACTTTCCCATCTACTCCATGGCCCCAAAAAATGGGCTTTAGGGTTTGTTTTATTATTTCATTTGTCCTTTTTGGTGCTAGACGTGGGGGGTGGAATCCCCACTGGACTCAGGAGTGCCAGCCATGAATTTAGGGAGCTAGGATTCTAGGATTGATGTTAAAGCCAGCCAACTCAGTGGGGAAGCCCTGAAATGCCAGGGTCCTGGGGACTCAAGCCCAAGGGCACTTTCGATTTGGAAGGTGAGTCTGTGATATATTAGAACTGAGCCGATCTGTGAACCTAATTCTCTTCCCTTCCCCAAATATGAGGTGGTGGTGTAGGATATTGGGGGGGAAGGGAGAATAAATTATGCCCCTAAGTGTTTAAGGAAGGATGTTTGTTTTTTTTCTTATTATAACTTTGAGGTAAATATTCCTTTATAAAAGCTAATCCAATTCTTAAGTGGTTAAATGGAACTGGATTGCAGGGGACACCACAAAATTGAGAAAATCCATCATAGAGGTTTGGAGCCAATGGTGGAGAGACCCCTTCAGAGTACTGGAAAACCCTTGGGGAAGGGTAACATGTCACATACTTGGCTTACAGGCAGTGAGCATCAGAGCAGTCACTGTCATATGCACCAAACGTGTAGCAAGCTCAAGTTCTATCTATCGCACAGCCAATACCTATAGCGGAGGGTGTAGTGGCTTCCAACTAAAAGTGGTTTTCCTTGATTGCTCTCTAGGGGAGGGTACACTTAGCTCCCACCCACCAAATGCTGATTACAGAAAGACTGTCAGGAATACCTAGTAAATAGTAATGAGAAATCAGAGAAAATCAAAGATTAGTGCAGCCCCTAGACCATATCAGAGTCAACAGGCCCTTTGACTTAGGAAGAAGGGTTAAGAAAACACAAAACAAACCAGAGCTACAGAGAATGGAGATAGGGGGTGATGGAGCAAGGGTGCTGTGAAGCTGAAATGGGATGATGTATGCAAAGCCCTTTGAAAATCTTAAAAGGATATGTAAATGATGATTATTATTATCACCATTAGTCTATGGTCCCCAGAAGGCAGTGAGGTGGTGCAGTGGATAGAGCAACCTGCCTGGAGTCAGTCATCATCCTTAGTTCAAATCTGGCCTCAAACACTTACTAGCTGTGTGACCCTGGGCAAGTCACTTAGCCCTGTTTGCCTCAGTTTCCTCATCTGCAAAATGAGATGGAGAAGGAAATGGCAAACCACTCCGGTATCTCTGCCAAGAAAACCCCAAAATGGGGTCACAAAGAGTCAGACATGACTCAAATACTTGCCAGGCCTCCAGACTGGTGATGACTTCATTTACTGAGCCTTCTACTGCTCAACTCAAGCAATGTGGAAAGAGCAAGATGGGGGTGTGCCACACATACTCTTTAATTTAAGATGAATTTTAAACACTTTTTTAAGTGTGTTGTTATTGTTCAGGATGATGACTGACTCCAGGCAGGCTGCTCCATCCACTGCATCACCTCGCTGCCCCTTCTGAAGTCTAGACAATCAACGAAGCAACAAATCAAAGCAGTTGTCAAGGGAGTGAGAGGCAGAGGTGGACTCTGCTCTTAGCCCTCTCTGAGGTTGCAAACACAGGAATTCAGAACCATGAGGAGGGCTGATTTCCTCCTGTGTCTGCATTTCTGGAGAGATCCCCAGTTTGTCATTCAAAAGTCTACACTTGCCCCTCAGAGACCTTTTGCAGACTTCTTCTCTAAAGTGTCCATAAAATCTGAGGGGTTGTGCTTCAGGGAAACTGCCCCAGGTTTGTGTGGAAGTGGGATTGTATTTATACATTTTATGCAACATAAACCTCCTCAGAGCTGCCCCCTCTACCCCTTAGAACACTTGGAAAGCATTTACAATCATACTTGGCAAAACCAAAAAACCAAACAAGGAGGATGAGTGCTTTACCAAAATGAATCAAGATTAACAATAAATACTCAGCACAGTGAACAGAGGTCAGAAGCTCTGGGGAAATTCTCCAGCTTCAGACAAGAAAAGGGAAGAAGGAGCCCCTGCTCTGCGGGTAAGGAAAAGGTCTCTATTGATCGCTTATACATGGTGGCTGAAGGTGGTGTGTATCAGGTGTGTTACAGAAAGGAAACTTTGTTAGGTTGCATGTTGGAGTAGATGGTCCTCAGGGGCCCTTCCAAATCTGATGGTCTGGGATGGTACCCTGAGAATAATGGGCAAGAGAGAAAGAAACCAAAGTCACTACCTAAGTGAAGACAATGGCCCACAGATGACAGGAAGGACAGAGAGAGGACAGACCAGAAATCTAACTCCATGTTCATCCCTGGCCCTTGACCCAACCCTCGCCTGCCTGTCCCTTGTGTGCAGCACCACCAGGACCTCTATCATCACTGTGGTTCTGCTAGTTAGCTAATGTGGCTGAGTTGGGGTCCTGGGTCACATAATGCCTCTAATAGTGGAGGGCTGGCTCCTCCCCTTGAGCCTGGGCCTTGAACAAGCTCTTTTTGAGGTTGCCCTTGAACTCCTTGTTCCTCAGGCAGTAGATGAGAGGGTTCACAATTGGAGTCAGGACTGTGTAGACGGACGAAATCAGCTTATTTGAGCTCTGAGAGTCAATGGCCTGGGGACGGACGTACATGAAGATCATGGCTGTGTAGAAGATGACCACCACTGTGAGGTGGGAGGCACAGGTGGAGAAGGCTTTCCAGCGGCCGGTGGAGGAGGGGGATTTGCAGCACTGCCATGCAGATGTGTCCATAGGACAGCATGGTAGAAATGAGTGGGAACACCAGGATGACGAAAGCCAAGACAAAGTCCACCAGCTCGGCTGTGGAGAAGTCTGTGCAAGCCAGTTTGAGGATGGGGGAGATGTCACAGAAAAAGTGGTTCATAACATTGGAGCCACAGAATGTGGCACTGGAGATGAAATAGACTTTAATCATGGAGATGGTGAAGCCACTAGCATAGGAGAAAGCCACTAGCCATACACAGAGGCCAGTGGTCATGATGACTGAGTAGCGCAAGGGGTGGCCGATGGCCACGTAGCGGTCATAGGCCATGGAGGCGAGAAGGACACACTCACTGCACACCAGAGAGCTGAAGAAGTAGAGCTGTGTCATGCAGCCCGCGAAGGAGATACTCCTCTGCTGGGAGAGGAAACTGTCCAGCATCTTGGGGAGGATGTTGGAAACATACCAAACCTCCAGGAAGGACAGGCTTGCCAGAAAGTAGTACATGGGCTTGTGGAGGGCAGCACTGGTCCAGACCACAAGGATGACGGTGGCATTCTCTGCCAGGACAAAGAGATAAGCCAGGAGGAAGAGCAGAAAGAGCAGGTACTGAAGCCATGGGGCCGTGGGGAAGCCCACAAGGATGAATTCCCTGATGTGGGTCACATTCTCTCCCCTCATTCTGTGGTAGGGCTGAGGACAGCTGAGTCTGAAAAACACCACCTCAAGATAGAGTGGGACAGAGGCAGAGAGATGCTCAGAGAGAAACCTTCCAGAGAGCCCCAGCCTTGCTCCCCTGATGTATGCTGGCTCCTGCCAGCTCCCCTCCTAGACAGTCTCTTGGGGCACAAGGTCCCCCAGCCGGGACAGGCAGTGGTCTTTCTGCCTTGAAGGCCAGCTTTCCTCTACCTGCTGCCTCTCCTGACCTTGTTGCCAAGGAACAAAGCTGGGTCATAAAGCACAAGGAAGAGTAGACCCCTGGGCAAATAGACACCTCTTTCAAGAAGTCAGATCCAGCTGCTCCAGAATGACACTCCATGAGGTCTGACCAAGGATCATTTGTTCCCTGTGCCTGGTCTCTGCTTCTCCCAAGGTGGGCCTTACCTGCTCTGTGATCTATAGCAAGTCACCTACCCTCTCAGAGACTCTGCTTTCTTATCTGTGAAAGGAGAAAACAAGCCATTACCTGCTTCCCAGGTCATTTTAAGGAAAGCTAACCCTCACCTAGGAGGCAGCTAGGTAGCTCACTGGAGTCAGGAAGACCTGACTTCAAATCTGGGCTCAGACAACGATTAGCTGTGTGGCCCCACTCAAGTCACTTCACCCCATGGGCCTTAATCCACCGGAGAAAGAAATGGTGAACCACTCCAGTGTATTTGCCAAGAAAACCCATGGACAGCATGGTCCCTGTGGTCAAGAAGAATCAGGCATGACCAGGCCACAACAACCCTAACTTAAAGTACTATGGGATGTATTAGGGTGATGATATAAAATTCCTAAGCTTCAGGAAAGTTGAGGGGCTGGACATTTGGGTTTAACAGAGTCACCTAGGGAAGAAGCTCCTCCTAGCCAAATGGCATAGGGCTTTGTGTGGGTGGGGTCAAGATGCTGCCTTCCTAGGGGCACAGCTGGAGCTGGACTTCATGCTCACCATATCTGCCTTTCATGACGGTCTTCTGCACACACCTCCAGGGTCCTCACCCCCTCCCCCATCCCTGCACCCATGGGGGAAAATTGGACCCTAGCTAGTGTGATCACACTTCTGCTGGCCTGTGGTCTGCACACACACACATGAATGCACACCCGCATGTACATACACACATACACGAACACACCCCTGAATTGTTTTTGCCCCAGTTGAAACTATGCCCAGGTGCAGGAGCACCCCCTGCTGTGCCAGAGAAAGCCCCAATCCCTGCCCTCAGGCCATTTCCATCTACTTGAAGTCTTACCACAAAGAAGTTAAAAAGGAATTCCAGACAGCTGAATCAAGCTGGGGAGGGGGGTGGGCAGGCATCGATCGGATCTGGGCAGGGGGAGGGGGTTCTGTCTTGTTTTGGGGCACTCTACTGATTTCACCTCAGGCACAGCTTTCCACCTGAAGCCAACATGTAATTCTCCTTAACAAGAAAGAAGGTCCAAATTCATGACACTGTAGTGTGCACTGGCTTTTAGAGTGGGTCCAGCAGGTGGAGATCAGGAGGTCCCTTTCAGAGGGGACCTGGGCATCTGCCTCCTCTCTGAGGATCTCTGTCTGTCTGCATGTCTGTCGTCCTAGCTTCCTACTTATCTGCCTGCCATCCATCCTTTATTCATCTTTCTACCTACTCAATTATTCATCCATCCATCTATCCTAGAGATACATAATTTGAAGAAACTGGAAATAGAAAAGCCCTGACCACCACCAGCACCACCCCTCCCCCATCCTCTGGGCACCCAGGTTCACGCCTCCCTTTTCCTGACCCTCCCCCCAAATCCAAGCAACCGAGGAGTCTCCCTGAAGCCACCCAGCTGACCACTATGGAGCCATTAGAACTTGCTGCCTCCTGACTCTCCCCTCTCTACTTGACTGTGCACTGTGTGACAGCTAATTATCTTCGAGAAGATCTGGGTTCACAGCCTGACTCTCACCTGTGTACAAATACCTTGTCACCTTCAGTAAAGGAGAAAGCACAGATGTGAACAGCTATGTAAAAAAAAAAGTCTCTCTGAGCTTTAGCTTCTGTGTCTGCAGAATGAGGACAAAGATCTTTGGACATTCCATCCCAAAGGTCTTTGTGGCCAATGAGCTTTGCTAGCCTTTTACTCTCTCCCTGACACCTGAGCTCTAAGAATAGGCCTTCCGATCCCCCATAGCTCCTAGAGCCTGCCTTTCCAGCCTTCCCAAGGGCAACTGCTCTTCATTCCAGCCAGACATGACCACACTGGGCCCCCCATTCTCCTCAGGTCCCAGCCAGCAGAGGAGAGGAGAAACAGTGAAGGAGTGAGAAGAGGGACAGAGAAAGGTCAGAGGGTCCTGGATTCAGTTGACTGGGACCTGAGAGGCCCTGCCAGTTTGTTTCCAGAGAAGGGATGCCCAAGCAGAGCTGGGACTGTGGCCTGAGCCCTCTGACTGCAGACCCAGGGCTCTCGGCATCCCTACAGGGGAGCTGTCATGGCTGGACCTGACCTGGGACTTGTCACCGTCTTTCTTCCTCCAAGTCCTTTGGTGACTTCCTCTCTCCTTCTGAACCAACCTCCATTTGGGGGCTTCCCAAGCACAGCCCTCACCCGCAGCCAGGGCCTAAAGTCTATGAACATTCCCAGTTCCTTCTTTCCTTGTGGGTGGCCGTTGATGACCCAATCTCAACCCCACCTCAGTCCCCAGAGTTGTGGCTAGCCACCCTCCCAGAAATCAATAGCACAGCTTCCTGACAGTTCATTTGGGACTGGGACCCTGTGGAGCCCAGGGCTTGGGCACGGGCAGGGGAGGAAAAGAGAAACCTCTCTGTTTCCTGCAGTTCCTCTCACCATCCACATAAACACTGCCCCTGCATTTCCCCTCCATCACTGGGTAGCCATGGACCACTTTCTTTCTAGACTGACCAAGCAGGAGCAGTACATTGCTGACTGCCCTGGGAATGATTCAGAACCTGTGATGCTGAGAGCTGCTAAGGAATGTGAGCAAAGTGGACAGACAGACAGGAGTTCTGGAACAGGCATGCTGTGAGGGAAACAGAGCCCAGCTCTAATACCAGGACAGAAACTCTCACATCTCCCCTGTGGCACATGGGAGCCTCGGCTATCCCAGCAGAGGAGATGTGCAGTGGGGGAGGGGTCCCATTACACCTCTTGTTAGAGAGGAAGCAGGAAGGGGCCAGAGACCTGGCCCACACCTTACCTGCTGCGCTCCAGCCACAGCAGTGACAGACACTGGCACTCTCTTCAGCCCAGGCCGGGGTCACCTGAACTCTAACCCTAAATGCCCTGCTTCTTTGGTGAAAAGTGGGCTGGCAATCCTGATGTGGTGTTTGGGGATCAGAAGGGCGGGATGGAAGGAAGACCATGTGCCACGGTTTGACTGGCCTCTGCCTTCACTGTGCACAAGGTGATTTTTTTCTACTGAAGCTTGGCACCTCTTGGGTCCTGATTCCCCAAGCTGCCCAGGTGTGACCACACCATGCAGCCAATTAGAACAAAGTCCCTGCAGCCCCAGCGGGGCTACTCCTTGAGGAGCTGGGGGGAGGGGGAAGTCAGAGAGAGACCTTACTGTTGGCAGAGGCTGGTCCATGCTCACGGTCCTAGCCATCTCCTGATATCCCTGGTCCCTCCGTCATCCCTAAAGCACACTTGCCTTCAGGCTGACTACCAGTCCAAGCCAGGAGGCCCCTGCCTGGGGTGGGTGGGGGGTGCAAATAGGTAAAAGGAGGGAAGCCCTGAGTAAAGGAGGGAGGAGTTTCACTTAAGGCCCCAGGACAACTTGGGTAGAAAGCCTGCTTTGCTCCTGTTGACTCTGTCTACCCCGGGGTTAGATCATCACAGTGCTCATCATGAAGATGCCTAACTAAGCAAAGACCTCCGGCCCAGTCATTGCGGGAGGAGCAGGAAGGGGAGGTGGTCTACTTGTTAATTACCAAATAGCCAAGTTGGGGAGGGGTCCTCACAACATCTCACCAACTCACCTAATGTCCTCTTCTGGTGGACCTCTGGGGAGGCAGCACCCAGCACCTGGAAGTTCATGCGTTCAGTTTTCAGGCAGCTTTCCTTGTGAGGAAGTCAGCAAAAATGTGCTCAGGGAAGTACGATCTTTCTGCATCTTTGTCCACTAACCTTTGTGGTCCAGAGTGCCCATTTCAATAACACATCTGCCAGGAAAAATTTCAAGAGATGATATTTTATCACACTTTTTGTTAAAGATGTGGGTAGAGTCTATTCAGGGCACCAAATTATACTTCCTGGGACCTCCCAAGGCTGCTTAGTTACTGAAAATTGAAAATTAAATCATTGAGTTGGTTTTTCTAGAAAATACATTGATTTACTTAATTTTTTCTGCCCCATCACCTGGGAATTTCCTTTTTTGTGCCTTTTGTCTTGACATTTGGTGGGGGGAAATCATTCCTTTTACACAAAACATCTGGCATTTTTGCACTAACAATCAAGAAAACATTTGTTTTGTGATTTAAGCCTGTAAAGTTTCCTGCCACTCCTCTTGTTATCCCAGGCTATCAGGCCAAAGGGAATCCATCAGATCCCTTTATGACAGTCCCACAGATACTTGAAGACAAGCTCACATGTAGCCCTTGAGGCTTCTCCTGTCTGTGATGCACAGGCACAGTGGGGTCAGGAAGGCCTGAGTTCAAATCCAGCCTCACTTACTTCTTAGCATGTGACCCTGGGAAAGTCACTTACCCTCTATTTGCCTCAGTTTCCTCAGCTGTAAAATGAGGATGATAATGCATCTCCCTCTCAGGCTGTTGTGAGGGATCCAGTAAGATAACCCTTGTCAAGTGCTCAGCACAGTGCCTGGCACCTAGGAGGGGCTCTGTAAAGGCTTCTTCCCTTCCTTTCTCTTCCCATCCCCAGGCCCCCCTCCCTCTTAATTGCTCTCCTCTGGACTCTCCCCCACTCACCAAGGTCCTTCCTCAGTGCCGGCCCCCAGAACTGAATACAGCCCTCTAGATGGAGTCTGATCAGGGAACAGCATACTAGCACCCCCACCTCTCTATTCCAGGGGGTTCCCAAGCCCATGAGGCTTGGGGTTGCCGCTACTTGACCAGCAGACCCAGATCTTTTTCAGAACTCTGGTCTAACGGTGCTTATGAAGGTGATTTCTCCAACCTAAGAGGGAGACTTTCCATTGGTCCCTGTGGAACGCTTTAAGCTGCCGAGGCCATTTTAGACCCTGACTGCCTCTCTCAGCTTGGTGTCATTGGCCAAAATCATAGATAAAAAGGGGGCCCCTTGAAGCCAGCTTCCTCAAATCTAGGGAAATGTCAGGCCCCATCCAGCTCTCTTCTCCTTCCTGATCATGAACTCTGGGGAGAGAGTGGTCACTTCCCATCAGGTTTCCTAGCGTTCCTGCGCCAGCTGGTAGTAAGAACCAGAGCCAGAAAAGAGTCTCTCCTTTCCCTTCCAGATGAGAAAATTATCATTACAACCAGTTAAGAAGTAGTCGCTCTACTTCCAGCAGTGAGTGAGATCCAGCCTCGTCTAGGTCAACAGGGCTCCCCAAGCTGACTGGTCTCATGCCTCTTTGCCAGATGGGAGGTCTTTTTCCCACCCTCTCCTGGCTAGATGGCCATAGTACACTCTAATGAGAAAAACCCTTCTATTGACCTTCCCACTACTAATCTCTGTCATGTTTCTCGACTCTCGTTTCTGGACATTTTATCAATTTATTTAATGTGGACACACCCATGTGCATTTACCTTCTTAATATACAATGTTTCCTCAGTCTCTATTTTATCTATCCTATCTTTTTTATTTTTAAAAATGATTCTCTTGAAATATATGAGGCAGTGAGATGGCACAGCTGATGGAGCACTGGGCTTGACGTCAAGAAGACTTGAGTTTGAATTCTGTCTTAGACACTATGGTGTCATAATCTCCCTCAACCTCAGTTTCCTCACTTGTAGAAATGTGCTAGCAGATGTAAATCTCTTTCAAATTAAAAATGCTATACAAATGCCTGCTATTATTAAGTGTCATTAACATGGGGATAAAATTGCACCTGCTCACAGAAATGTTGTGAGCACCAAATCAGATAGGAGTTGGAAAGGGTCTAGCCAACAGCACAGCATACCGTGAATGTGTGCTGGCACCATCAGCATCATCATTGTCTTCATCACAGAGCCATCCAGAGCCATGGTCTAGTCATGGGCTTCTCCCACTAAATCTCAGCAACACCCAGGAGATCAAAGCAGCCCCCTCACCTTAGGGCCTCTGCTGTTCTTTTTTGTGACCCAAGCTTTGGGCAATTGTTTATAGCCATTACAGGCCAAGGTGCGGCCATTTGTTTGATCTTTTCTCCTGTGAGCTTCTGTGTGTCTCAGCCGCTCTTCTTCCTGCTCTTACAGAGCTTCTGTTGATGGTGTGTATATGCAGACAATCTCCCTCCATCCCTTCTTAGCTCAAAGCCTTGTTGATGAGATAGATGAAACATCAGGAGAAGCAGTCTTGTGAATAAAGGCCAGGCGGCCTGGGTTCAAGTATCTGGCACATCCCACATGTGTGACCCTGGGCAATCACTTCATATTCTGGAGATGTAGGCAGCTTGGTTAGATCACACATTTCAGAGAAAGTGTCGACCTGTATTGATATAGGGGGTTTCCTCTACCTGGACTTCCTTACTGAGCCACAGGTCCAATGCAAGACCCCAGGCAAATGCAGCCTTAGGATGTGCCCAAATCAACCAGCAGGGTCAGGTAGAAGTCACCTATTTCAATGAATATTGGGAGCAAGAGGAAAGGAAAGAGGAAGGAAAGGAGGAGGAAGAGGAAAAGGAAGAGGAGAAAGAGGAGGAAGAGATGGAGGGGAAGGAAAATAGTGGAGAAGGAAAATGATGAGGAGGAAAAGAAAAGAAAGAAGAGGAGAGGGAAGAGGAGGAAAAGGAGGCAAGGGAGAAGGAGAAAGACAAGGAAGAAAAAGAAAAGGAGGAGGAGAAGGAGAAAAAAGAGGAGATGGAGGAAAAGGAAAAAGAGAAGGAGGAAGAAGAAGAAGAGAAGAAGGAAAAGGGGAGGATGAAGAAGAAAAGGAAGAGGAGAATATAAGAAAGGAGAGAGAGGAGGAGGAAAAGAAGAAGGACAAGGAAAGGGAGGAGGAGACAAACAAGGAGGAAAAATAGGAAGAGGAGGAGGAGAGGGAGAAGAAAGAGGAGAAGGAGGAAGAGGAAGAAGAGAAAAGAAAAAAGGAGAGAGGAGGAAGAAGAGGAAGAGGAGAAAGAGGAGGAGAAAAGGAAAGAGGAGGAGAGGAAGGAGGAAAAAGGAAAAAAGGAAGAGGAGGATAAGGACAGTGAGAAGGAAGAGAAAGAGGAGAAGGAGGAGAAAAAGAAAGAGGAGGAGAAGGAAGAGAAGGGAGAGGAGGAGAGAAATTTGTCCAACCATGCAGCTTACAGAGGGAAGAAAAGCTGAGCCTTTGATTCTCTACTGAGAGGGTGGGGAAGGACAGCAAAAATGCAGTGACTTCTATGTTTAAATATTAATATTTTATCTCTTAGACTAGAACGCAGTACATGCAGAAGCCATTTCCCCAAAGGAAAAGGCCAAAAGAGCTTGCGGCCAGTCAGAAGTAAAGCCAGCCCAGCCCACTAGTGGCCAGGTAGGATACTACAGCTTGCTGAAAGGGTAGGCTTCTCACCCAGCTGCCGGCCAGATGAAGTGAATGTCACCTCGCACACAGCTCAGATACTGCATTCTGAGAAGTTTTAGCCCCTGTGTAGCTATGAACTGGCCAAAAACGAATACCCACGTAAAGGTGGGACACTCACCTTAGGACAGGTTGTTTTGGGTTTGGTTTTTTTTTTAACACTCTGAGTTTTTAAATGAAGGTAATTTTCTTTTCAACTGGACGTTTTCTGGAAAGAAAAGTATCTTCTGGCTTTCATTTTGCAATTATTTTTCATTTTATTCTCATTTGAAAACTTTATCTCATTTCTTCAATGGAATGCTTTCCCTTTTGTGGTTTCCTGAGGCCATGACCAGGGTGGCTTAATCCACCCAGCTTAGGAGTGCTGCACTGGCTGATAAATTAGCCCGTGAAAGCGAACGTACCAGCCCCAGACTCCATCCAGGCAGACCCTGCTTGCCAAGCTGCCATCAACCTGGCCATCTCCTTGCCATCTATCTCCTCTGTCCTTGCTTCCCCCACCCCATCCCAAATACGCTTTTCCACCTCTAGCCCTAAGAACAATAATTATAACATCGGTAAGACATGCCAAGGTCATTTCATGCCCTTCTAAAAAAACCAGAAAGATCAGCTGTCCTATGGTTCCATTTCCCATTCCTGCAGTTATGTGGGCTGTCTGTCCCTCCTGGAGGGTGAACTCCTTGGGGAGAGGACCCACCCAGCTTTTGCATTTGTGTTCCTGTATTTAGCAAAGTGCCCAGAACTACCACTTCCAAGCTGCACTGCTGCACTCTCACAGTGGCACCAAAGTGATATTTTAAATTTTGGAGGAAAACATGGAGATCTATGTCTGACACAGAGCAAGCATCCACCTCCAGGTGGCTCATAGCTTCAACATGAGATCATCTCACTCTACTCACCTTCACTTTGAATTCTGCCACAACTCATCATGATTAGAATACAAAGCTACCAAAGATCAGAATAAATGACCCAAGGCTTTCTTTCCCTCTTTGGCCCTGTCCAAATAGCCAGAGAGATCACTAGCTCCAACCACTCAGCTTTCAGCCTCCTAGCAGTCATTTGTGATTCTGCGGGCTCCGATATGAATCATGAGGGACAGCCTATTATTTGTCATCATTGTTAGGCGACCTACTCAGGATCTGTTTTCAAGATAGACTGCTGCCCATATATCTGTCACCTTCAACCTGCAACAGAGTTCTTAATTGTTCTTTATAACACTAAGAGCTGTGGGGAAAAAAATGGGTTCCCTCAGAAGGTAGTGAGTGTCCCTTAGCTCACCAGAGGTCTCCAAGCAAAGGCAAAATGATCACAAATCACAGCACCTCTCAGAGTTGAAACGGCCACCTAGTCCAAATTATACTTGAGAAAGAATGTCCTCCAGTTAGCAGAGGATGAAATCCAAGTTGTCAATAGCCATATTTTTTAAGTGCTCCAAATCACTAGTATGCAGAGAAAATACAAATTAAGCCAAACATGAAACTCTACCTCACACCCAACAGATTGGCAAAGGCCACCAAAATGGAGGGGCTGTAGAAAACAGACGTGTTTGCACACGGCTGGTGAAGGTGGTTTAGCCATTCTGAAAAGCAATGTGGAACTCTGCAAAGAAAGTCAGTAAACTGTGTGTCCTCTTTGACCCAGAGATACCACTACCAGATCCAAAAGGATCCAAGAGAAAGGATGCCAAGTATGGGAGGCTTGGCACATGCCTAGACCACTGATGATGATGTCATTCACATGGAAAGATGCTGGGGGATCTGCTTTGGGACTGGGGAGCCGGCACGTACATACACAAGCATTCTTTGCTGGCCTACCAGGAGGTTGATGGCAGCGTTTCTCACTAGTTGCTTAGCCAGAACCGTCTGCATCTTTAAAAATGCCTGCCTGACAACAACCAGGGCTTTCGGTGCATTCATGTTTGAGAGCATAGGATTTCATTGACAAAAAGACAAACGTGAAACCATGCCTCATCTCAAGGAGGTAGACATAATTAGGGTCATTAATTAATCAGTCTCCATTGCTGGATCCTCATCCAGGTCACACCCAGTCACCATAGGTCTTCCACAGGTTTCTGTCTTGAGCTTTCGTCTCTTCTCCCTCTATGTGACTTTACTTGGTGATCTCGTCAGCTCCTGTGAATTTAATTATCATCTCTATGTTAATAATTCTCAGATCTATGTATCCATCCCTAACCTCTCTATTGAGCTCTAGCCTTACATCTCCACTGCCTATCAGATATCTGGAACTGGATGTCCCAGAGACATCTTAAACTTAATGTGTCCAAAAATGAACTCATTATCTTTCCTTCCTTCTCACCAGCTTGGGTCTTCCTAATTCCAACTTCTGAACTCTATCCTAGCTGCACAGTCAAACAACACAAATCTTCAAATTGACCCTGTCCAAATATCTACACATTTCTATCTATCAATCTGTCTCTCTGTGTCTGTCTGTCTATTTGTCTATCTGTCTATCTATTTATCTATCTATCTTTATGTCCATCTATCTATCTGTCTATCTATTTGTCTATCTGTCTATTTATCTATGTCTATCTGTCTGTCTGTCTATCTGTCTTATCTATCCATCTAGCTAGCTCTATTTGTCTGTTTACCTATCTATTTATCTGTATGTCTGTCCATCTATATTTGTCTATTTATCTGCCTGTGTGTCTGTCTATCCATCTATCCATCTGTCTATCTGTCTATCTATTTGTCTATCTTTATGTGTCTATCTATCTATCTGTCTGTCTGTCTGTCTGTCTATTGATCTATCTGTCAGTCTGTCAGTCCTATCTGTCTGTCAATCTGTCTATCAATCTATGTGTCTATCAATCTATCTGTCTGTCTATCTATATTTGTCTATTTATCTGTCTGTCTGTCTATCCATCTGTCTGTCTGTCTATTTACCTATTTGTCTATCTGTCTGTCTAATTATCTATCTGTCTATCTTTATGTGTCTATCTATCTATCGATCTGTCTGTCTGTCTATTGATCTGTCAGTCTGTCAGTCGTGTCTATCTATCTGTCTGTCAATCTATCTATCAATCTATGTGTCTGAATGTCTATCTGTCTGTCTGTCTGTCGGTCGGTCTGTCTATCTCTCTATCGATCTATCTGTCTGTCTGACAGGCCCTTTTTAGGGACCAATTCTCACCTGTGGCTCCAAGAAGCTGTAGCATGTACAGCTACCACACCCAGATAAACCATTTCAGCAGACAGGCTAAACCAGGCTGAAGGTAACTGATGGGCCTCTAACCTGTCAGTTAATTAAGGGGGTGTCTACCCCAAGCATGCTCTTAGCGGAATGGCTGCATGAGAACAATTTGTTTTTGAAGGGGGCTGAAGCAGGCGCTGTGGAGCACTTAGAGCTTGGTCAGACATCAAAGACACCGAGGTCATCCACTGCATCTCAAGCCATCACCAATAACCTTGACTTTTGTCTTGCAACTGGATGTTGATGACAATGGAAGAGAGAGTGAGGCCAGTAACTTTGCACAACTCTCTCTCACTTAAATCCAATTTACATAGGATTCAAAAAACATGACCCACACCATTTTACCTGCCTCTAAGTCCTGTGGTGACAGGCAAGTGACAAAGCAGCAGGTGCAGATACACTGGGAGCTGTAGTCACAACCCTGCGCATGGGCCATACAGGCCACAGCATCATTTTCTCACTGGACTAAAACAGCAATGGAATTCAGCAGCCCTCTGGATGTCAGAGCAGCCTTTTTGAAGAACTACACTGCTTCCCTCCAGCATGAGGGAGGGGCTAGAAAGGGTGACCCACAAGTTGTCTGCTTCATCCAACCCTGGCCTGCTTACTGATGCAGGTGGGGATCCCACCCTGAGGCTCACACACACACACACACACACACACAAGAACAAAAACTTTTGTGAAGATGATTCCACTCACCATTGGTGTATGGAATGTGAGCGTAGGATTATGGACAACATGAAATCCAGTAGACCTGAAAAGTGGACAGTTCTCACGACAAAAGAACTCAGCAGGTAACGCATCCAAATGGCAGCCCTGAGTGGAACAAGCTGGCAGATGAAGGCCGGCTTCCTGAAGTTGCTGAGGACCCACTCCTCCACCCTTGTCTCTTCAAGAAGATTACTGGGCTCGAGTCATATGTCTATACCTACTGCACGTGAGATTTTGCCATTTAGGGGCATGGTGCTCTTTTAGGGATTGGGGACAAAAGCGCCCCTTCCCAGTCACTCTAGGAGGAAAGCAGTCTTGTCCCAGAACTGGAGGGTAACAGACAGCTCACTCTCTCCTGCTTAGCTCCCTCCCACCAAACACAAGATGACCATGCCCATAATTGATCAAAGAGATTAGCCAGAGCAAGCAGCACCTGGGGAAACTGTGCAGGGTGGGGCATACTGGATGATACGCAGAACGAAAATCTCAGCTTCACCAAGCAGGGAACCGTTTCAGCAGCTGGCCCCGTCCTCCCCAGCTTCCTCCTCCCCACATGTTCCACCTGCCCTTTCTTACTCAGCCGTGGTGTTTGGCAGCGCCCTTGCTCTTCTCCTTCTCGAGTCATTTCTGTGCAGCCTGGCTGCTAATCCTTCAATCTTGCTCTTTGTTTATCCTCCTTGAGCCTTCTTTTCCTTCAGCCTTCTCTCAAGGAAGCCAGAAATACACTCCAGGCCTAGAAATAGTCCTCCTTCAGACTCTCTGAAATCTCTCCTCTGTTCCCCAAATTCAGGCCAAATCCTCCTACTTTTGGACCTCAAGTCCTTTCCTCTTCTTCTGATCCTTCCCCCATGGAAGCCAGATTTCTCCAAAGAGAATGAGGTGTTCTTATTACCTATTGGTACCAACTCCCCTTTAGCCGTGTTGGCCCTGCCATTTCTTCTACAAAGGATGTTCTTCTTGGCAGAGAACCCGGAAGCCAAAAGAGGAAGGAATGGCTTTACCTTTTCTCTATTGCCAGGGCTCGTGATCCCACTCACCACCAAGCAGCAGGCCCGCATCTTCCCCTTTTGTGCCAATACCATTGAGTGGTACATGTGTACCAGCACTAAGTGAAGACCCCTTAGAACACAAAACCCCTCAGAACACAAGACCCCATCCCCTTTCCTTCTCCCTCCCCTGCTCTTAGATGGTGTTAGCAGAAATTCCTGAGCCTTAAGAACATCTTGTCTATCTCATCCTCTAGCTAGTTATATGACCTTGGATAAAAGGCTGCCTAAACTGTGAGGCCCTGAAAAGGGGAACACGCTAACATAATTTCTATACCTCTTTGCCCTCTCTGTTGCTGGGGGGTAGATTTATGTGCAAAGATTGTACCCCTGAGGCTCAGCCAATGAGCTGACGGGAAGGGGGTTAGGGTAGGCTGCTGCATTCTTGCCTTGAACAAAGGGGACTCACACTGTCTTGGGCTGATGTGAGTACCCTTTCTCGAGAAAGTCAATAAAGAGATTTCTCCTTTTTGCAAACTTTTGTCAAGACTCTGGTTTTAATTTGGGTAGGTGGTCTCTGTCCCACACACAGTTGAGCTTTTTAAAACCTGATTTTACATCCTTTAAGTTGCAGTACATGCTCTGGGATACTATCCCAAACCCTGATTCACATCAGAAAGTTGAGTCCTTGGAACAAGATTAAAAAGGGGAAGCTTGTTTCCTCAGGGTGTATGGGTACCCCCGAAGGGTCAAGAGTTTGTGTGTGTATCTACATGTAATACTTGCTACCCTGGCCCCCACTACCTGAAGACCAGGAATG
Organism: Phascolarctos cinereus; assembly: GCF_003287225.1. NCBI lineage: Eukaryota > Metazoa > Chordata > Mammalia > Diprotodontia > Phascolarctidae > Phascolarctos > Phascolarctos cinereus. The sequence continues at coordinate 202,339 of NW_027555625.1, forward strand.
TCACATTTCACCCCTCCCCCTAGGTTCTCTGCTTCCCCTAAGGAGGCCTGAGAGTGTCTAGGCTCGCTGAAAATAGCCATAGGCTCAGCTGATGGTGTGCCCACAAGTGTAAGAGGGTGCGCACCCCAGCTCCATTTGACCACTAATAGCTTGTACGAAGGAATGTTTGCTTCAAGAGGTATGACTGCAAATATGCAAACCTACTCTTCAACATGTGGGACATAATCCTTCCACCTCACCCCATTTGTACCATCTCATATTCTGGGGAGAGTGAGGAGATCAGGTTCATAACTTAGTTCAGTCCCAAATCCCAAAATCTCCCTTGGATTCAAGGCCCAGGCACTCTGGCTACTCCCAGCTTCCTCCAACCTGGAATCCCTATTGGAGAGGATCACCACCTGCACTGGAAACTGAGAAGGACAAATGACAAAGAACACAGACCCCAGACCCATTTCTGGAGCCAGGGTGAAAGAGAAGGGGGGTGGAAGGTATCCCTCATCCCAGTTTTATTCATGAAGCCTGCACTGTGAGTGAACTTTGTGTGATCTTCACCCTAGAGACACCTCAGGAAAGAGACTGACCATCCCAGTCTAGCAGTTTTTAAAGATGCAGCCAATCAAAGGAGGCCACTACCACCCATATGGAAGGGGAGAACAGAGAAGCAGGATGTCTCCACATTGTGTGCTACGGGCATGCTCCAAGGTCCTCATTACATATAGTTATATATACATTTGTCTATATATAAACAACAATATATATCATACATATCAATATGACAAATGTACATCATTGATAATATGTGCAAATATGTGTGTTATCAATTTGTATATATTATCAATGATACCACTGATACCATTTCGTGTGTGTTATCAATTTGTATGTATTATCAATGATACCAATTTGTTATCCACACAATTACCTGTTTCTAAAAGAAACAGGTTTTCACCATAGTGATATAATAAGAACAGTTGGTAGAGAGGCTCTAGTATTTAGGGGGATGAGGAATTAGGGTTCTTGTAGAACTCTGCTTCTTCTAGAATGGGATTTGAGTTGGGACTTAAAGAAGGCAGGGAAGCCAGTGGGCAGAGCTGAGGAGGGAGAGCAATTCAGGCATGGGGGATGGCCAGAGAAAATGCCCAGAGCTGAGAGATGGAGGGTCTTGTTCATGGGACAGCAAAGAGAACACGGTCACTGGAGTGGAGAGTACACGTTGAGGAGTCAGGTGAAGGATAGAAAGGAGAGAGGGGGCAGGTTAGGAAGGGCTTTGAAGGCCAAATAGAGGGGTTTGTATTTGATCCTGAGGGTGACAAAGAGCCACTGGACTTCACTGAGTAAGGGGGAGGGATGGGGAAAGTACAGACCTGTGCCTTAGGAAGATCACTTTATCATCAAGGGAGGATGGAGTGGAGTGAGGAGAGATGAACCAAGTAGACCCTACCCCCAGCAGCTATCGCCATAGTCCAGGTGAGGAGATGAGGGCCTGTCCCAGGGTGAGGGCAGAGTCATAGGAGAGAAGGGGAATATAAGAGAGATGCTGCAGAAGTGAAACAGAGCAGACATGCTACAGAGGTGAAATTGACCAGAGATACTACAGAGGCAAAATAGAGCAGAGATGTTACAGAGGTGAAACTGACCAGAGATGCTCCAGAGGTGAAATCAACAAGCCACCTTCTGTGTGAAGCCTATCCTGATCCCAAAGGTAGTGCCTCCCTCCCTCCCAAAAAAGTCCTATTTATGTAACCCTTGACTAACTACCCTGGCACCCAGTAAAGACCAGGTAGGTTACATCTCACCCATCCCCCAAGGTTCTCTGGTACCCATTAAGGAGTTGAGCTGTCTAACTCTCTCTACCAATGTCTCCAGCTACCATCAACAGTTCCTTCAACTGTGGAGGGAAAGGGTCCCCTGCACTTCAATTCTATTTATCCACTAACAGTAAGAGGAGCTTTTATGAAGTAATATTGACTTGAAAAGGTATAATCATAAATATGTAAACTTACCGTCCAACACATGGAGCTTAATCCTTATGACAGGTGAAATCTGAAATAACTAAGGCACAAAGGTCCGGGCTTCTGAGCGTATTTGGTTTATTTAAGCAACACATGCCAATTGCATAACAGATTGGGACCAGGCCTCCTCAGCTTGGCACTAGACCCCGACTAGAAGAGGAGACATATTTTTATATATTAAAAACAAACAATTAACAGGCTACAAACCAGTATATAAGATTAGGTCATCTGATTTCTGATTGGAGGAAAGATTAGGGGTTTTCTAAGTTGGAAGGAGGATAATGAACATCTCCTAAATCAGAAAAAGAGGTGTCCCACTCCTCCCAAGTATATGTATTCAATCAAAGGAACAAGGAAACAGTAACTGATTGACCAGTATGGGTCTAGTTTTCAGATAAGGTATTTGGGTTGCTTGAGCTATACAATTGTGGGAAAACTCTTTGCCTCAATCTTTGGAACTGGATGGTCAGTCAGCATAACCAGGGTCCCCAGTTAAGAGTCTCTAAGCAGCAGGGAGAGGTAATTTAGCTTCCCAGCCACACAGCACTAGGTTCAAACAATGCAACAGTCCTCTCCCAGTTCCCACAATTGCATAGTTTTCCCACAAGAGAGACGTTGCACTAGACCCATAACTGAAGCGAAAGGGAACTGAGTTGGCTCCAGAATGGAGTCACAGGATGAAATCAGTGTGGCTCACTCAATTCCCACAATTCCCTCTTTCTCCTCCCCCCTTAAACTACCTCAATCTCTGGGGAAGAGAGGTTCCTATACAGTACAGTCCCAGTCTAAAAGCCTGCTTCATTATCCTGACTCTGACCTTCTCACCCGTAATCCTGGCTCCAAAGTGCCTGTGGTTCAAGCTCCCAGTTTGGCCAGTGGAGATTACCACCAGGACCTGAAACTGAGAAAGACAAGTGAAGCAAGACAGAAATAGCACTCCTGGGGCAACGAGGTGGTGTAGTGGATAGAGCACCAGCCCTGGATTCGGGAGGACCTGAGTTCAAATCCGACCTCAGACATATAACACTTACTAGCTGTGTGACTCTGGACAAGTAGCTTAACCCTTTCGCCTAACCCTCCCCCCCCAAAAAAAAAAAACTACATGGCACTCCTCAGGCCCATTTTTTTTTTTGGCAAGGCAATCAGGGTTAAGTGACTTGCCCAGGGTCACACAGCTAGTGAGTATCATGTGTCTGAGATCAGATTTGAACTCAGGTCCTCCTGACTCCAGGGCCTATGCTCTGTCCACTGTACTATCAAGCTGCCACAGGCTCATTTCTTAGAGCTAGAGAAAGTAGGGTAGATGATATTCCCTGTCCCACATCAGTTCATGGAGCCCATGAAGTGAATGAACTGCATGTGATCTTCAAAGAAAGCACGGGAAAGAAAGAGACATTTCCTAGTCAGACCAGTTTTCAGGATGAGGCCTTTTCTGACTCTGAAGGCAGTGAGAGGAGGCCCTCTCCACCTACACAGTGGAAGAGGCAGGGTGCCTCCAGTTTGGTTGATGTGTTTATGCTTTAAGCCCCATTACATTTACTTTGCAGGTACAGTATTCTACCTATGGGCAGCTAGGTGGTGCAATGGATAGAGCTCTGGGCCTGAAGTCAGGAAGACTCCTCTTCCTGAGTTCAAATCCAGCTCACACAGTGTGATCCTCTTAATCCTCTTTGCCTCAGTTTCCTCATCTTTAAGATGACCTGGAGAAGGAAATGGCAAAGCACTCCAGTATCTTTGCCTAGAAAACCCCAGATGGGGTCACACAAAGAGTTCGACACAACTGGAAAATATATATTTATATGCATGTTGTCTCACTCTATAGAATGTAAGCTCGATGAAAACAAGGATTATCTCGTTATTATGTTTGTATTTCCTGTGCCTACCACAGTGCCTGGCACCTAAGAGGTTCTTTATAAATGCTCATTGACTGATGGCAAAGGAGGAATGATGGGGGAATGGATGGAGATAGAACATCACATCAGTCTGATTGGCCATAACTAGAATGAAGGCAGATTGCTTTGGAAACATTAAGACGCCATGTAAGCAGTACAGAAGAGATGACACAGGTCCCGTGTGACAAGAGGCAGAGGCCCAAAAGCATGTAGCTACTCGGTGTGACTTGGGCACAAAGTATGGACCCTGATGGGCAGAGGCTTCTGACTCCTAGGCTTTCTTCCCCAAGAACTAGTTTGAGGAGGTGAGCACACATGAGCCACAGAACTTGACAAAGTTCTTGAAACACTTCAATGGGCTGGGAGGGGTCAGGGCTTATTAGGAGCCAAGACTTTTCTGGTGAGCTCATTAGCTTCCTCCTCACATCTGCCAAGGCTGCCCCTCTGGGCTTCCCATCTAGGGTTGCAATAGGCCCCTGGTAGTCTCAGCCCCCAGGATCCCTAGACTGCTGAAGCACCTCGTTAGCGACTTGGTGTTAATTAGGCAAGGGCCTTGGCTGCTTGTTAACACAGCTAGTTAGTCCTGAAGCCCCAAGGGTGATGGAGGAAGCCAGACTCTGCTTGGGGCCCTCTGGAAAGAGAGGGGAAAAAACAGAAATTCCCACGGCAGGCTTACTTTTACGTGGTTTTTCCTTTCTACAGTCTAAATTTGCCTCTCTGAAACTTCCACCTGGTGCTCTGTGTTCTTTTTGCCTGAGTCTAGAACAAATCACAGTGAATCCAATGCCCCTGCCATGAGGCCACCCTCCAAATACTTGATGATGCTTCTCTCCTCCCTTCCCACCCCTCTTCCCTGCTCTTCCCCAAGGCAGCTCTAAACGAGGCTAACGTGCCCAATTCCCTCTACCAATCTTAGATGGCACGGACTCAAGATCTTTCTCCACCCTAGTCACACACCTGTGGATGCATTCCAACTTATCAATGTCATGTGCCCAGAACTTCCAGATGTGGCCTGACCAGAAAAATGCAGTGATCCTGTCACATCCGTTAGTTCTACTGGTTGCCGTTTGCCACTGTTGATTTGAACCAAGCATTCACTACAAGTTTCACCTTTATGTCAGAGAATATCTCTTCAGCCACACTCTGGACCCAAGGATGAATGAGGCAGGGAGGAAGTGAAGAGCATGTATTAAACCTTACTATGCACCAGCCTGTCTTCCCCAGGGCTTTCTCTAACACATCCCTATCATCCTGCCACCTCCTGCCTCTCACTGTTTTCCTCCAGCCCACACCGCTGTCTAATCCTGCCTGTATACCTGAAGCTTCACAGGACACAAAATCACCATCTGATAAAAGGTTAGGTCTCCATGGAGGACCGTCATTGAGTCACTTGTCTCTCTCAACCTGTCTACTCAACCCCGTGGTGAACATCTCAACCAATGTCATTCTATCCTCTGGAATCCTATAACCAATTACACTTTGCCAAACCTGACATCTGAATCACTTCTACCATTTGTCTCCCTCACTCCTGTCATAAGTGCGGAACAAAGATAGAGAAAGTCATGAACCTGTGCTGACTGGCCCATTACAAACTCAAATTACATGATCTCAATTGGGTTCTCCCAGCATCAAGGCAATCTTTTGACACCTCCCCTAATGGGTTAAATGTCCTTCTTACCACAGTGAAGATTCCAAACCTTTTTCATCCCTTACCAAGCCTCCTACCCTATCTCTCCCCCAACTTCCCAACTGAGTAACTTGCCTCATATTTCACTCCCAAAATTGATACCATTTTCCAAGAGCACTCCCTTCTCCCTTCTCCATTTTAAATCCCTCCAACGTCTCCACTATCTCCTCCTTTATTCCTTTCTTAGATAAAGAAGTGACCAAGGCAGGTCCCTCTACATACACCTTTGATCCCATTCCTTCCCAAATTCTCCAGCAGATCTCCCCTACCACTTACCTACTGTCTCCTTCCCAGCTATAAATATGCCTGTTCCTCCTCCACCCTCTCTAGATCCAACCATCCCTGAAAGCTTTCATCCTTTATCTCTTTTAAGCCAAGTGCCAGCACTTTCTTTTCTTCTGCATTCTTCTGGATCCCCTAAAATCTGGATTCTGACTTCATTGTTCACCTGAAACTGCCCTCACCAAAGTCATCAATGCTTTCTTAATGGCCAGATCTTATGGCTTTTTCTCAATCCTTCTTCTTGGCTTCCTGCAGCCTCAGGCACTGTTGACCACCCTCTCTTCTAGCACCTGGTCTCCTTTCCTGGATATGCAGAGGGTTGGGTGTCCCCCAAGGGCTGAGCCCTTTTCTCCATCTATACCATCTCATTCTCATCAGCTCCCAAGGACTCAATTATCATATCTGTGAAGATGATGTCCAGGTCTACATATCCAGCCCTACTCTCCCTGCTGAGGTCCAATTCCACACCCCCATCTGCCTCTTGGACATCCATCCTGGACTGGATTTCAGTCAGTATCTTAAACTCAACAAACAGGGCACAGGGTCTAGTGCTCCTCTATTTCTTCCCCAGACTACTTTTTCTTGTTGTTAAGTCATTTCAGTCATGTCTGACTCTTAATGACCCCCCAGTTGGGGATTTTCTTAACAAAGATACTAGAATGGCTTGCCATTTCCTTCTCCAGCTTTTTTTTTTTTTACTAGATGATATTGTGAGAAAGGATTAGGAGTTAGGCTTCCCCAACAGAATGAGGGGAGTCTGAGAAGGATTTCCAAGATCTCATGGGTAGTCCCTCAATCAATCAGAAAGTGCCCCAAACATTCTGCAAACAACTAGTTCCTTAAGACAGAGCCCTGGAGGCTAAACTGGGGTTACAAGCCATCAGGGATGGGGCCTCAACAGGGGAAAGGCTTTTCTCCACTGTGCTTGCTTAATAAGCTTATTAAATATTCACTGATACACTCTGAGGGCAGAGACAGCCACCATTTTTTAACATGGGACACATGATCGAGGTGGAGTTAACATGACAAGGAAGAACATGGAGGAACGTGGGATGGGCAGTTCAGGAAGAGTGAACTCAGATGCACTAGACCAATCCTAGCCCTGGTGGCTGGAGTATGGATCTTATTAACCATTTAAAAGTTGATTCTACCACTGTGCGGTGGCACAAGTGCTATTAGAGTTCCGTGTGCCTGCTTCTCTTTCCTTCACTCACTCCTGTAGTAGATTTTTGTTTGTTTGTTTCAGATTTTTCTGACAAGGTTCTGAGGCAAACAGGGTTAAGTGACTTACCCAGAGTCACACAGCTGGTATGTGTCTGCAGCTGGATTTGAATGCCACCTAGAGGCCCCAGGCACTGCTAGTTTTTTCACTAAAAAGGGTAAAATGTAATAATGCTCAGGGAAATGGTGAGATGGTTTCTGAATTTGGTTTTATTGCTCTTTTACCCAGTCCAATTAAACTGTTTACTAAGGTAACAAACAGGTTTTCATTGACTGCTGGGAAGGAAATACTTTGCTTGATGCCTTGAATAAACTCAAGTAAGGCAAAGTCATCTGCAATGTCAATGCTGGTTCAAAAAGGAGTCCTTTTTACAAATAAAATGTTGCAAATAATTAAGTTTTGTGATTATTGATTTCATTGTTAAAAGTTATATATTCAGTAACTTTAATAGTTTCTCTTGTAAGATTAAGGATTTTAATATATAAATAGCAGGTGCTTATTGGGAAAGCAGGTTAAATAAATAATTCTTAACGAACAGGGATAGGGGCGCTGAGCTGAGAAAAATGACTATCTCTCAGACATTTTCACTCATCACAGAATTTAGTTGATTGAGAGATAAGCCGAAATTTGAGTCATTTTTAAGGAAATATCTGTATATCTTCGGATTGCCCTAGAACTCAGGATGATGAGGTTGAATACAGGAAGGATGACCTAATTACCAGTGATTTGGGGCATTTTCTTCCTCTGAAAACTGCCTGCTAATGTCCTTCAACCATCCATCGACTGGAGAATGATTCTTGTTCCAAGTTCTCAGACAACAATTCATATGCTCATCATTGCTTAGAAATTGGCTTGGTCTAATCGGCTTCATGTTTTCAGGAAAGAAGGAAAGAAGCAAGCATTTATTAAGCACCTACTGTGTGCCAGGCCCTGTGCTAAATGCTTTGCAAATATTCCCTCACTTTATCCTCACAAGAACCCAAGCTATTATGATCTGAATTTTGAACTCGAGGAAACTGAGGCAAACCATCAGGTCCTCCTGACTCCAGGCTAGACACTATGCACCATGACACCGATGGGGCACTAATAATGGACCCCTAAAAGGCCCTGGACTTTCTCACGTGGCCTAGGTCCCGGGTGTTCACCTGAGGCTCATCTCAGTATAATCTTTTCAACTGTCCTTGCATTGTAGCCCCAATCTCCAATTTTCTGCTACCTCTAATCTAGCCCATCCCTCCATTGTCTGTTACCTCCAATTGTCCAGCCACTTCCCACCCTCAAGTACATCTAGACTCCTTCTCTGTTCCACTCCTAGGTCGCATCCAGATCCTGATCTTCCCCCAGTCTTTCAGTATATAAGGTTCATCCTGACCTCCATTTAAATTGCTCAGATTCTTAAAATCTGGCCAATAGAGCACTCACTAAGAATCTCACTCATCTCAATTGGTGTTTTAATAAACCTTGTATCTGATTGGGAAAAAAAAAAAGGCTTGAGTTGAATTCATTTGAGGCAGGACCCACTTCTTCTGCCCTTGAATTCTGGGGTTCCCAGCACCACTAGACCTCAACAGAACCACCCATAGGCCCTGCGATGACAGCCCAGAAGTAGAGTGAGAACCCTAGAGTTATGGGTTGTCATGGCCCTGGGTACCTCACTCCCATTGTACATTAAGTTCATGACCACTCTCATGGGCCCCTGATGTTTGCAGAGGAGAGAGAAATGTTCTGTGGCTATTGTCCTTGCTAAGCTACTTGAGTAGATGTTTTTGCTAAAAAAAAAAAAAAGAGCTGGTTAATTAAAGGCAGGCACATTGGGGGTAGACAGAGGCAGATGCTGAGCTGGTGTTTAGGAAGATGGCATCCACAGAGTGAGGAGTAATAGCCACCCTATGGAGACCCAACTGACCACTGGTGTGAATTGGGCAAGTGATTTGCCCAGGAGGAAGAAGGTATTATACATTCTTGGGATTTTACTCCTTTCTTGGATTGCCACCCTCTTGGGAATTCATCATATTTAGACTCACTCACAGAGCTTCTCCTGGGAGCCTGGAAGCCCAAGAGTAAGACACCGAGGAGTAATGTTCGGGTGGGGGATTGGGAGGAGCCTACCAGAGCTTTACCTGCACAGGAGAGACAGAGGTGCTGGAGCAAAAGCAGCTAGTTTAGATGAGATGTCAGTACAAAGTGTCTCCAGGTTGTTGAGGGTTGGCTGTGGCTGTGGCTGTGGGGTGCCCCCTCTTCTGCATCCTCCTTGCTGATGACCTTTGCTGTGCCTCCTGCCCAGGATGCTCCCAGGCGAGCAGAAGAAAGGTCCAGCTCCTTCTGGTTCTAGGCATGAGTTCAGGAACAAGGAGCAAGATTTTGTGTCTGCTGAGCACAGATAGGCTTGGGATCTCCTGACAACCAGCACAGTATAAAATCTTCCCAGAAGTGAAGGAATGAAAGAGCCCCTCCTCAGTGAATGATCACTGAAATAGGAGATGCTCAGTCTTTATTCATGCCAGTGATAGCTGATCTGTAGCTGGCTGAATGAAGCCATACCCAAAGATGATGAATAATGCATTGATGCCACTGTTCGGGGAGGTGTCTTGTGTCATGCCACAGAACTCTGACTCATCCAACACTCTCTGCCTACCCGCCTGGTCCCAATAGGAAGGACAAACCCCAAACCTCAGCTCTCAGCTACATTCAACTCCTTGCAGCTCCTCTCCTCCAGAAGAACCTATAGTTTCCAGAAATTCTAGTCCCAAAATGTCTCAAGCTAGTGGATGCTGGAGTGATATCTCCCAGAGTGTTTCACCTCCAGGGCAACATGATTTGCACCCCAGTGGTCTGAATAAAGAGACAGGGCATAAAAATCAGACTTGTAAGTGCTATGAAGTTCAGTGATAAAATCAAGATTCTCAAAGCTCTCAAACAACTAAAGCAATTGGCTAAATGCGTCAGGATTTTCTTTCAGGATTCAGGGTGGCTTGCGATCTTGGCAAGCACATTATTCCAGTGCCTCCACTCGCTGTTCTGGAGGGGAAGGTGGGAACCAGTGCATGTTCCAGGTCATGCCAACACACCCTTGTAGGTTTGCCTGTGCTGGTGATCTATTAACAAACTCTTCATCTCTTTCTTCTTTCTATACAATTGCACCAATGGCTATGGCAGCAGCAGCACATGAATATAATACCCTGGACCTTATGGTACCTCTTTTTTTTCCTTTTAAATAAGGAGTATCCATTGAGAGCTATGGTCTAAGGAGGGAAGGGGAGACAACAAGCATTTAGTGAGTGCCCACTATGTGCCAGGCCCTGGGCTAAGTACCTTACAAACATTATATCCTTTGATCCTCACAGGCCTGGGAGGTAAGTGCTATGATTATCCTGATTTTACAGTTGAGGTTCACTGATGCACAGGCTAAGTGACTTGTCCAGGGTCACGTAGCTAGTAAACGTCCAAAGTCAGATTTGAGAGAAAAGAGGAGGATGGGGAGGATGACATATAGGAAGTCTTCATTCTTCCTCTTCCTTTTTAATTTAAAGCCCTTTTCATTAAGTCTATAAGACTAGGCAAAAACAGTCTTAGGAGCCTGTGTTAGTGCTAGTTGTATTGCATTCTAAATCAGAAGCCTATCTTCCCTACATTTTAAAGTTACTGTATAGTCTGTCTACCTGAAAATTGGTTAAAGAGACAACAAGCTAGGTGTTATCAACAACCTCCAGGACCAGGAGGACTAGGGAGTTAGCCTGGGACAAGCTGCTGCTGCCCACTGCTTCCCCAGCTGCAAGCTAGCTGAGAGTCTAACAGGATACAGTTCTTTCAGAAATGCAGGCTACAGCTCTTTTACAGTGAAGGAAGAAATTCCTTTATTCAATTCTCCTGAGAAGTGGGTGCACTCCCTCCCAAGAAGGAGGCACACTGAGCACAGAAGCAAGAGTGAGCTTTTATGCTGTTAGTCTGGTCCCCTTACCCCTCCCTCCAAGACTCAGATTGCTCTGAGTTACAATCAAAAGTTCTACAACTGGTTAGGCTCACAATTCCATATTCTAATTAGAGAAACCTCAATCTGAGTTACAATTGGTGGAAATCCTGCTCCTCTAGTTAGCATATGCATGAGGTTCACTGAGCCTGCATAGTAACCGATTCTTGTGCCTGGACATTGACCCCCAATGGGCTTGACTGCAAAACCAGGAACCCTGCTGTTAAGTTAACCTAGCTTAACTGGCCCAAGGAGTGTCACTCTCCTCTCAATCAGTTAGCCGTTCAACACCTTTCCTGGTTTTTTTGCAACTTATGTGGGAACCTAATAATTCAGCATTTCTCACATAGGTGACAAGTAAATCCATATTATTTATTCCCTTAAGTTAGGGAATATACATGGAGCCAGAGCTTTAACTTTGACTGACTCAAGTAATTGTAGGAGGACATTTAAACCCTGACTCAGGATGTCTGTGTTACTCCAAAAAAAATACAGCCTCCATATGTTTTTTAACACATAGCATGAGAAAGGAAGTTTCTTAGTTGAATAGGTTGTAAATACAATAAAATAGATACAAATATGGTCCTGATGCCTAAACCAGAGAAAGTAAAAGTAGAAAACAGCCTACAGATCAGTATCTCTATTGAATATCAATGCAAACATCTTTAATAAAATATTAGTAAAGAGACTATAGCATCATATTAAAAGAGATTACACATTCTGATATTTATTTATGGCAAGAATGTAGAATTGGTTCAATATTAGAAAAACTATAAACATAATAGACTATCTTACTAAAAATGCTATAAAAATAAAATTATATCAATAGATGCAGAAAAGGCTTTTGACAAAATGTAACACTAATTTATGTTAAAAAAAACAAAAATTGAAAAGCATAAGAATAGACTGACTATTGTCTAATATGGTAAATAGCATGACCTGGAGTTATGTGCAACAGAAAAATGCTAGAGGCTCTTCCAATAAGATTAGGAGTAAAGCAAGGATGTCCTTTACCACCATCATCATGTGATATAATTATAGAAATGTTGCCTGTATCAATAAAGTAAGAAAAAGACACTGATAGAATAAATACAGGCAAAGAGCTAACAAGATAATCGCCTTTGCCAGGGATCTGATAGTTTATTGGAAGCTAGATGGCATGAGTCAGGAAGACTTGAGCAAGTCATTTACCCCCTGTTTGCCTCAGTTCTGTCTTTCATTAGCTTTTGAATTTTCATTTGCTGCACATTTTTCTAAAATAGAATTCTTTGCCTCATTCTCTTTTACAAATATTATCTCTATATATTTGAGAAATGAAGCCTTTATGCTAGGTACTTTTTTGCAAAAATATTTTCCCACTTTTCTGCTTGCCTTATAATTTTAGTTGCATTGGTTTTGTTTGTGCAAAAACTTTAATTTTATATAATTAAAATAATCTATTTTATATTTTGCAATGCCTTCTACATCTTTTTTTTTAGTCCTAAATTCTTCCCTTCCACATAAATCTGACAGATAAACTGTTCCATGTTCTCTTAATTTGCTTATGGTGTCACCCTTTATGTGTAAATCATGTACCCATTTTGACCTTATCTTGGTATACAGTGTGAGACATTGGTCTGTACATAGTTTCTGCCATACTGTTTTCTAGGTTTCCTAGCAGTTTTTATCAAATAATGAGTTTTTGTTCCAAAAGCTTGGATCTTTTGGTTTATTATATACTAGTTTACTCTGGTCATTTACTAAAATGTAATCTGTACCTAATCTGTTCTACTGATCCACTACTCTATTTCTTAGCCAGTACTAGATAGTTTTGATAATTACCACTTTACAATAATTTGAGATCTGGCATGGCTAGAGTACCTTCTTTTGCATTTTTTTTCCCATTGGTTCCTTTGATATCCCTGAGCTTTTGTTCTTGAAGATGAATTTTGTTCCTATTTTTTCTAGCTCCATAAAATAATTTTTGATAGTTTGATTGGCATGGTACTGAATAAATAATTAATTTTAGTAGAATTGTCATTTTTATTATATTGGATTAGCCTCCTGAGCAATTAGTATTTTTCCAATTGTTTAGATCTGACTTTATTTGTGTGAAAAGTGTTTTATAGTTGTGTTCATATAGTTCCTGGGTTTGTCTTGACAGGTAGACTCCCAAGTATTTTATATTGTCTACATTTATTTTAAATGGAATTTCTGTATCTCTTGCTGCTGGACTTTGTTGGTGATATAAAGAAATGTGGATCATTTGCGTGGGTATATTTTGAATTCTGCAACTTTGCTAAAGTTGTTAATAATTTCAAGTAGTTTTGTAGTTGATTCTCTAGGATTTTCTAAGTATAACATCATATCATCTGCAAAGAGTGGTAGTATTTTCCCCTCATTGCCTATTCTAATTCCTTTAATTTCTTTGTCTTCTCTTATTGCTAGAGGTAGCATTTCTAGTACAATATTAAATAATAATTTTTAAAAAACAATATTAAGTAATAGAAGTACTGATGGGTGTCTTCACTCTACCCCTGATTGTATTGGGAAGGCTTCTAGCTTATCCCCATTACAGATAATGCTTGCTGATGGTTTTGGATAAATATTATTTATCTTTTTAAAGTAAGCTCCATTTGTTCCATGCCCTAACGTTTTTAATAGGAATGGGTGCTGTATTTTGTCAAAGGCTTTTTCTCCATCTATTGAGATAATCATATGATTTTTGTTGGGTTTGTTATTGATATGGTCAATTATGTTGATGGTTTTCCTAATATTGAACTAGCCTGGCATTTCTGGTACAAATCCCACCTGGTCACAGTGTATGATCCTTGTGATATATTGCTGTAATCTCTGTGCTAGTATTTTATTTAAAATTTTTGCATCAATATTCATTAGGGAAATTGGTCTATAATTTTCTTTCTCTGTTTTGGCCCTTCCTAGTTTGAGTGTCAGCACCATATCTGTGTCATAAAAAAAGAATTGAAAAAGACTTTTTCTTTGCCTATTTTTCCAAACAGTTTACATAATACTAAAATTAAATGTTCTTTAAATATTTGGTAGAATTCACTTGTGAATCCATCTGATCCTAGGGATTTTTCCTTAGAAAGTTCATTGATGTCTAGTTCAATTTATTTTTCTAATATTGAACTATTTGAAAATTTTATTTCTTCTGTTAATCTGAGTAATTTATATTTTTGTAGATGTTTATCCATTTCATTTAGATGGTAAAATTTATTGGCATGTAATTGGGCAAAATAGTTCCTAACAATTGTCTTAATTTCCTCTTCACTGGTAGTAAATTCACCTCTTTCATTTTTTATACTAGTAATTTGGTTTTCTTCTTTTCTTTCTAAAATCAAATTAACCAATGGATTATCTATTTTATTATGGTTTTTTTCATAAAACCAGTTTCTAGGTTTATTCATTAGTTCAATGTTTTTCTTACTTTTACTTTTATTAATCTCTCCTTTGATTTTCAGGATTTCCAATTTGGTGTTTAATTAGGTATTTTTAATTTCTTCTTTCTCTGTTTTTTTTAATTGCATGCCTAGTTCATTGATCTGCTTTTTTGCTATTTTATTGATGTAAGCAATTAGAGATATAAAAATTCCACCAAGTACTGCTTTGGCTGCATCCCATAAAGTTTAGTAAGTTGTCTCATTGTTTTCATTTTCTTTAATTAAATTATCAATTATTTCTATGATTTGTTCTTCGACCCACCTATTTTTTAGGATTAGATTAATTTTCAATTAAATTTTAATCTCTCTTTCCATTGCCCATTATTGAATGTAATTTCTATTGCATGGTGATTGAAAAGGATGAACTTACTATTTCTTCTTTTCTGCATTTGGTTGTGAGATTTTTATATCCTAATATATAGTCAATTTTTGTGTAGGTGCCATATACTGCTGAGAAAAGGTATATCCCTTTCTATTCCCATTCAGTTTTCTCCAGAGTTCTATCATACCTAACTTTTCCAGAATTTTGTTAACCTCCTTAACTTTTTTCTTGTCAAAGTTTGCAGTGTTGAAGGTTTTTCCCTACAGAAAGGGATATCTAAACCAATGTTGCAAAGAGAACAAAAGATATTTTGGCCATGCAGATAAAAACTCAGATTTGTTCATGGGTAGGGGGAATGATTATGTTTTGGATGATTTTGTTTATACATATATATATATATATATATATATATATACATATATATGTATATATATATATATATACATATATATATATAAAATGTGTGTATATATATATATATATATATACATATATATGTATATATATATATATATACATATATATATATATATAAAATGTGTGTGTGTGTGTGTATACGTATATGTATATATACACACACACACATATATATGTGAAAATTTTACAGCAAGTGCTATAAAATTGATTTCTTTTATATGCAATTAATCCCTCTGGGCTGATTATTTGTTTTTCAAGGAAAAAAGTATGCTTTTTGTTTTTAAAGCTAAATTAAGAAAGAACCTTAAATATGACCAGAGGCACAGAGCCTTTGCCTTCTGCATAGCTCTAGGAAGAACCCAGTGGCAGCTATCAACCAATTTGATCGTTTTCCACAGCGACACTAATAAATGATGAGAAATACAAATACCTTCAAATCTAAAGCAACCACAAACTCCCTATAGCAAATTATGCAGAAACACAGAATCTGTTTTGAAGGACTTGTAGGCTGGAAGACTTAGAAGACTCAGAAGTAGCATCGCTACTGTCGGGAGTAGACCACTCAAGAGGTAAAGTAGGTAGGTTTTTACAGGTCTAAGACTATTTTCTGAACTTGATACCAATAGATTTAATGGTGTACACTTTTTAAAAGAAATTCAAATGCTGGCTTCTGTATATAACCCAAATAAAAGTGGAATGAATGTGATACATGGAAATATTTAATTTAAAATAGATAGTAAAGAAAATTTGGTAAAGGAATGTGCATTTATTAAGGACTTAGATGTTATTGTCAAGAGATTGAAATGGCAAGTGTTTTGAGTGTTTCACCAAGTTACAGCAACAGAGTTAGAAAAAGTACCTTTCCTGAGTTGCTACTTTTTATGTAAAAGTATGTGTGTGGGGTGCCTTCAGTTTTAAATCAGTGAGCCTTTTGTTGCGAGGTCCTGAGTGCCAATATCTAGGAATTTGTTGACAACTTAGGAAACCTGACCATCTGTTTACATTTTTATTCTCACTCAACCTGCAACCCATACTTCAGTTCATTATTTATTCATAGCCATCATTTTATCCAGGCTGTCCTTTTCGGTTATAATCCTGATTCACTAGCACAACATCCCATTTTTTTTGCTTGGGTTTTCTTTTCTTTTTCTTTCTTTCTTTTTCTTTTTTAAAGCAGTTGGGCCATTAGATAGTATCTCACTAAGCCTGAGCCTTAGACAATGCATACCACAATATATTAGGACCTCATGCCATCCCTCTGGGGAACTAAAATCTTGTTAGTGTACAGGGTCTGGGGTAAGGAGATGCTGCTTATCCAAAGGGCCAGTGTTCACTCGGTGCTTATCCTTCTGAAACCAAATAAACTTTGTCAGCGCAAACACTACCTTTTTAGTATCTATAAGATTGGTCCCTCTTTCATAGCAGGGGTAGTAACTCTTGGCTTTAGGAAGGGATCATGGGTCTAAAGGTAGCAAATTGGGAAGTGAAATTTTTTTGACAACCAGGATAGTGACAGTTCAGATCTAAGGTCTCTCTCTCCATTTTTAGTCTTTAAGTTATGCACCTTCCAGGACAACCATTGCCTTTAGGAGGGTTACTTATGCCCAACTTAAAAATTCCTTTGATTCTCTAAAAGGTTGTTATTTGCATGGCCTTATTTTCATTGCCACTGACATTTTCTTTTACTCTTTCTTCTCCCTTCCTCCCCCTGGGGAGGGGTAGAAAAAAACCACACAAAAGAAAATGACACATGTGCCGTTCAATATTATCATTCCAAATCCTCACGAACTGTTGCCTGTTCCTAAAATATTTGAAACTGCACTGAAAGCTACATTTGTCTGTAACTTTTTTTTGTAAATGAACTCACATGTAAATTCACCAAATAAATATTACATTCAAAAAAAAACTTCTTTCTTGTGTATTTTTTTGGTTAGATTTATCTGTTTCTGAGAAGGGAAAGTTGAGGTTCCCCACTAGTATAATTTTATTATCTATTTCCTCCTGTAACTCATTCAACTTCTTCAAAAATTTAGATGCCGTACCAGTTGGTACATATATGTTTAGTATTGACATGACTTCATTGTTTATGGTAACTTTCAGCAAGGTATCATTTCCTTCCTTATCTCTTTTAATTAGATCTATTTTTGCCTTTGCTTTGTCTGAGACCATGATTGCTACCCCTACTTTCTTTGCTTCAGCTGAAGAATAGTAGATTCTATTCCAGCCCATTAGCTTTACCCTGTGTGTATCTGCTTCAAATGTGTTTCTTGTTAACAACTTATTGTAGGATTCTGGTTTTTAATCCATTCTGCTATCTGCTTCTGTTTTATGGTTGAGTTCATCCCATTCACATTTAGGGTTATGATAACTAACTACATATTTTCCTCCATGCTATTTTCACTTATTTAGTCCCCTCTTTCTTACCCCCACACCCTTTCCCTCCTCACAAGCTTTTTTTTTTATTTCTGATTACCACCTTCTCCAATCTACCCTCCCTTTTATCAGCTCCCTCCTCCCCCTTCTGTTATCTCAGTCCCTTTTTACTTCCTATAGGGTAAGGTAGATTTATGTATCCAACTGAGTATGTGTGTTATTTCCTCTTCGAGACAATTTTGATGAGAGTAATGTTTAGGCTTTGCCCACCACTCCTCTCCCACATCTTCCCCTCCATTATAATAGCTCTTTCATGCCTCTTTTATGTGAGATAATTGATCCCATTCAATCTGCCCCTATTTCTTCTTCCAGTGCAGTTTTCATTTCTCACCCTTTTATTTTGTTTTTTTGGGGTATCATCCTATTAAAGTCACCTTATACCCACACCCCCTGTCTACATATACTCCTTCTAATTGCTTTTATAGTAATAAAGTTGTTAAGAGTTACAAATATTATCTTGCTGTATAGAGTTCAACCTTATTGAATTTCTTACATTTTCTCTTTCTTTTTTTTTTACCTTTTTTTTGAGTCTTGTATTTGGAGGTCAAATTTTTTAGTCAGCTCTGATCTTTTAATTAGGAATCCTTGAAAGCTCTCCATTTTGTTAAATATCCATATTTTTCCCTGAAAGAATATACTCAATTTTGCTGGGTAAGTGATTCTTGGTTGTGATCCCAACTCCTTTGCCTTCTAATTTATCATATTCCAAGCCCTCCAGTTGTTGAATATGGAAGCTGCCAAATCCTGTGTAATCCTGACTGTAGCTCCAGGATATTTTAATTTTTTTTTTTTGGCTGTTTGCAATACTTTCTCCTTGATCTGTGAGCTCTGGAATTTGACTATGATGTTCCTAGGAGTTTTCATTTTGGGATCTCTTTCAGGCGATCAGTAGATTCTTTCAATTTCTATTTTGCCTTCTGGTTCTAATATATGAGGGCAGTTTTCTTTGATAATTTCTTGAAAAATGTTGTCCAGGCTTGGGTTTGGTTTTTTTTTGTCTTTTTTTTTTTTTATCATGGCTTTCAGGTAGTCCAATAATTCTTTTATTATCTGTCCTGTGTCTATTTTCTAGGTCAGTTGCTTTTCCAATGAGAAATTTCATACTTTATTCTTTTTTTTTTTGCTTTTGTTTTATTGTATCTTGATGTCTCATAGAATCATTAGTTTCACTTGTTCAATTCTAATTTTTAAGGAATTATTTTCTTTAGTGATGTTTTGTACTTCCTTTTCCATTTGGCCAATTCTATTTTTTTAGGGAGTTATTTGCCTCAGTAAATTTTTGTATATTTTTTCCCATACTATTGACTCTTTTTTCATGATTGTCTTACATTCCTCTCATTTCTTTTCCCAATTTTTCTTCTACTTCTCTAATTTTCTTTTTAAAATCCTTTTTAAGCTCTTGTAGGAATTCTTTTTGGACCTAAGACAAAATTACATTTTGAAGCATCACATTTAGCCATTTTGACACTATTGTCTTCTTCAAACTTTATGCCTGGATCCTCCCTATCACCATTGTATCTTTCTATAGTCAAGCTTCTTTTCTTGTTTTTTGCTCTTTTTTTTTTTTGATGACTGGGTGTTTTGATGTGAGAGTTGGGCTCTGGTCCCACACTATTTCAAGCTTTTTGTGCTGGGGCTGTGGGTCTTACTGCTAGCTTTCAGTGGGCTTCAGGACCTAGCTGCTTGCATTCCCCTAGAGGGCAGACTACCTTTCTGCTTTATACATAGGGGGAGGGCTTCCCTGTTGGCCTCCCTTGGGTGTGGGGATTAGCTGCTGCTGGCCTGCTCCAGGTGTGGGGCCTTGCTGCTGGGTTACTATGGTTACAGTCTTTCTGGTACCTGGACCTGAAGGAGGCGTCCTGTTGCTTGTCAGCCCAGGGGTGGGGCCCTGCAGCTGGGTTGCAATGGAAACAGGGCCTCTCTGGTCTTAGGCTTCAGGGGCATGGGCTAGGTATTGGCCAGCCCTGAAGAGAGGCTTCACTACTGTCAACAGCGTGGTCAAGGACTGATGGCGGTTTGTGCTGGGGTGGGGCCTTGCTGCACTGCACAGGCTGCTCACTTGCCTAGGAACTCCTGGTTTGCAGGAGGGCAAGGCCTGGCTGGTGGATTGCCCCAGGCTTGGAGCCTTGCTGCAGGCCCCCTGCCATGAGGCTGGCCGCTGCCGTTGCTCTTGGACCTTGCTCCCCTCCTACTGGGATGAGACAGGGCTGGACTTTCCTGCTGGGTTGGTCAGCTGCTTCCCTGCTCCTAGTTCAATTCTGAGGCAGTTTTCTAGGTGTTTGGAGGGGAATTTGGGACAGCTTCAGAGGGTTCCTTCCTCACTCTGCCATCTTGACACCAGAAGTCCCCAGAATGCTTTTATGAGACAAATATAGTCCTAATACTTACAGGAGGGAAGGATAAAACACAAAACAGAACTATTGACCAATATCATTAATGAACATTGATTCAAGAATTTTAAACAAAACTATCAGACAGACTATAGTGATTTTTTTCAAGAAATCATTCATTGTTATCAATTGGGATTTATACCAGGGATGCAAGGGATGGCTCAATATTAGGAAAACAGTCTACACATCTAATTGTATCAAGAAACAAAAGCATCCAAAGTCACATGATCATCTCAATAGATGCAGAAAAAGCCTTTAACAAAATACAACACTCATTTATGCTAAGTAAATACGCAGACACACACACACACCAAAACATAGGCACAGAGAGTCATTTTTAATATCATTTTTGAAGTGTGTATCTAAAACCAAAAGGAGTCATTATATTCAATGAGTTCACACTGGAACCTTTTCTAATAAATAAAGAAGCAAAGTAAGCAAAGATGCCCACTCTCCCTATTATTTGATATAGTTCTGGAAATACTAGCAATAGCAATAAGAGAAGAGAAGGAAATTGAAGGCATAAAGATAGGCAAAGAGGAGATTAAAAACTATCCCTACTTGCTGATGATGGTATGGTTTATTTGGAAAATCCTAGAGAATTGGCAAAGATACAAATTGAGACAATAGGTTTAACACAGTTGAAGGCTGAAAAACAAACCCTCAAAAACCAGTTGTATTTCTATATAAAAATAACAAAACATAAGAAGAAATAAGAAAAAGGGAAATCCCATTTCAAATAACTACAAAATATATAAAATATCTGAGGACCAAAGCACAAATGATACTTGTATAGATTCAGTGACAAAGTGCCTCTTAAAGAAATAAAGAACAACTTAAATAAACAGAAGGATATCCCATGTTCATGGTTACATCACGTCAATACCATAAAAATGACAATACAACCAAAAATTAATTGACATATACTAATCAAATTATCAAAATAATACTTCCTAAAACTTGGTAAGATAATAACATTTATCTGGAAAAAAACAAAATACCTAGAACATCAAAGGAAATTAAGAAAAGAGATAGGAACAAAGGGGAAATACCACTTCCACACTTCAAACTGTATTATAAAACAGTAATCATTAAAACCATCTGATATTGGTTAAAAAATAAATCAACCAACTAGCCAAGGGACAATTAGAAACAATGAAACTCAATAACCCAGAGTTCAGGAAACTGAAAAATATGTTACTTAGGAAAGGACTTCCTAGTTCATAAAAAATGAAAAGAAAACTGAAAAGTGATTTGGCAGAAATTAGAGCTAAATCAACATCTTACACCATCTCCCACAATACACTCTACATGGATATGTTACCTTAATATCAAATCTCATATTACAAAAACTTTAGAAGAGAAGCAGATCATATTACCTCTCACAGCCATGGGTAAGAGATGCATTGTTGCTGGGGATTTTTTTACAGAAATACCTCATTTTCTTGCTCTTTGCTATATCGCACTTCACAGATGTTTTGGTTTTTTATAAATAGAAAGTTTATGGCAACCCTGCTTTGAGCAAGTCTATTGTGCCATTTTTCCAATGGCATGTGCTCACATCATGTCTCAGTGTCACATTGTGGTAATTCTTATAATATCTCAATTTTTTTTCAATATTATTATATCTGTTATGGTGATCTGTGATCAGTAATCTTTGATGTTACTATTGTAACTGTATTTGGGACAACCCAAACCACACTCATACAAAACAGAAAATTTAAATAATAAATGTTAAATAATGTTGTGTGCATTCTGACTTCTCCACTGACCACCATTCCCCATCTAAGAGATGCATTCTTAACTAAATAAGGGATAGAAGCAATTTTAAAAATTTAAAAAAAACATGTTAAGCTACTGCACAAACAAAATTAATGCATGTGGTATAGGAAAAGAAGCAGTAGAGTGGGAAAAATATTTGTGTCAAATTTCTCTCATGAGTTTGGTATCAAAGATGTATTTTTAAAAAATGAATGTGTGTGTGCATCTCTAAAAGCTATTCCCCAATAAATAAGTGGTCAAAGGATATGAACAAACCAACCATTCTCAAAAGAATTACAAAGTGTTCACAACCACATGAAAGAAAGCTCCAAACAAGTGATAAGAGAAATGTAAAGGAAAACAGACCTGATGTTTCACTTCATACCCTGCAAATTGGCAAAGATGATAGAAGATAATAATGGTCAGTG
Source organism: Phascolarctos cinereus (assembly GCF_003287225.1). NCBI lineage: Eukaryota > Metazoa > Chordata > Mammalia > Diprotodontia > Phascolarctidae > Phascolarctos > Phascolarctos cinereus. Next base: position 224,589 of record NW_027555625.1, read on the forward strand.
TGGAAGGGACTGTGGAAAGGTAGGCACACTTGTTCATTGTTGATGGAGCAGTGAACCTGTACCATCAATTTGGTAAACAATTTGGAATTCTGCAAAAAATAGTGAGTAAAATATTAACATACATTCACCTAGAGATCCCATAACTGGGCCCCAAGGAGCCATTGATGAGAAGAAAGACCCTCAAATACACCAAAAATATTTGTAGCAGCACTTTTTGTGATAGCATAGAACTGGAAATGGTAGCTATCCATCAACTGGGGAATGGCTAACAAACTGTGGCACATTAATATAATGGAATATTGCTAAGCTGTAAGAGATGATGAATGTGATGAACACAGGGCAGCATAGAAAGATGGACATGAACTGATGCAGAGTGAAGTAAGCAGAGCCAAAGAAATAACAGTCACAATGACTTCAATCCTGCAGGGGGAAGAAAACACATACATTAAAAAATAAAGAATAAAAAGGGAAAGTTGCAAAATTAGGAGGAGGAAACAAGCAGGGCTGGAAAGAGGAGATGTGAGGACGCCCTCCCACCCCACCCCTCTGCAGAAGTAGGAGGTCCACAGGTGTGTGTGTTGCCCAGCCTTTAGGGGGTTTTCAATGGATCATTCACTTATGCTGATTTTCCTTCTTTTTCTTCTTTTTTTGTCTTTTAAAATATTATTTATTAAATGGGCTTACTCCCCAAAAGTGGGAGCTGGGGAAAACTATGATGATGTAAAAAACAAAAGACATCAATAAACATATTATACACATACATATAATCATTATGCATTTGGATTTAGGGTTATATATAATATATGATTACAGATGTATATATGTGTGTATACATATACATACACAAAATATTCCACTCATAAATCAGGGACAGACACGCTATCTCATTGACATATATGGTATCTTGGGGACAATAGACACCAACTTACACAGCTGTAGGAGGAAGCCCCATTCATAGGGAATCTGTATGCTTAGAGCAGCTCCCAACTCTGGGCTTTCAGCCTAAATGCATTTTTTCCTCTTTGGGGCGCAGTCTGCACAATAATTCACTAATGGGAAGAGCTGCTTCTCTGCTGGATGCTCTACTTGGGGCACTCTTCTTCTAGGCTTTTCTTCTTTCCTGTTGAGTGGCACTTCTCCCCTGGATGCTACAGAGGAAGTGTCCTAGTCTTTCATCAAAGCCAGAAACCCTGGCATAAGATCAGAGAGCTTTTTCAGGTCTGCCCCTTGGCTGTGCTCTGAGGTTTTCTCATAGTAAGTAGCAGTACAGGGGTAAAGTGTTCTAAGCAGCAGATGGTCATACAAATGCTGATATCTCTTCCTCAATCTGACTAGAGGTCCCTCCTAGGATGACCTTTGCTTCTGGGGATCTGAGCTCTGAGTTCTCTATGAGCCCTAGTATACCCTTCTGGTACAAGGTAAAGTCTCTTCTGTGCTACAACACCTCCATCTCATGGTAATAAACAAAAGTCTGCATTCCTGTCAGCCAAGCCACAACTAGGCAATATGCATTTGTTCCATAGTCACCAAACAGCTGTAGAGAGCAAAGTTTCCCAGCTACCAACCTTGAAGTCCTTAAGTCAGTCATCTGTAAATTAAATGTGGGGAATGGGACATGTCAGGCATTTTTACTCTGAGTGGTTTTTTTTATTGTGAAGCTGCTTTTTCTCTCATAGTTGTCCTTGTTTCTGCTCCTTTCCATTAGCAAAAATGTAACCCTATTAAAAGAGCAACCCCTTAAATAAAGACCTGTGACTCACAAACTGAGTGCAACTCCCTCCATCCTGAGTCAGACCTCCAGACCACCTTGTCACACCCTCCACCTCAATGACCGCTCCACAAGAACGTCCTGTGTGTTAGCATCTGTTTATGGAGGTTCCCTAATTTCAGAAAGCGGTGTATGGAGTGTTTAAGAAGGACTAGTATCTCTGGTATAAGTGTTGCCCTGCCCTTTCTCAGGGCTGCTTTCCACCTTTGGTGTCCACCTTCATCCAACTTACCTATGGCTCCAAGAATCTGTAGCTTACACAGTGGCCACACCACAGTAAAACCATGGAGGCAGATAGGCTAAACCAGGTTGAAAGGACCTGACAGGTTACTGGGATGCCAAGCCCAAGTATGTGAAGACACCCCTCAGTGAAATGGGAGGATGAAAACAATTTGTTCCATCACTTAGAGCTTGGTGGGACATGGAAGGCACCAAGGTCATCCACTGCATGCTGGACCATCACCAATCATCTTGACTTTTGTCCTACCGCTGGACTTTGATATCTCTGGAGGAGAGCGTGAGGCCAATGACTTTGTGCAGCTCTGCCTCACTTCAAACCAATTCCCAGGCAAGTCAAGACATCACCTGTGATGTCACTGTTCTTCTTTGAAAATGATTCCAGGAATCACTCCATCTTGTGGGTTCAGGTTTCTTAATCAGAGCACTCCTGCAACGTCCCCTCCTGCTCTCCTTTTGCTTCCTTGGAGGTTTGAGCACATAGAAGCTTTATTCTTTTGTTCCTTAGGGACCACAGGGGTGGGGCTCTCCTGCTGATGAACTTAGTAAGCCCCCAGACAAGTCTGACACTCTGGGGTCTTGTTATTCCTGCATCTTCCACAGATGCTGTTCGACAAAAATCACTGGGAAAACTGGAAAGTAATCTTGCAGAGATTAGATTTAGATTAATATCTCATACCAATAAGCTCCAAATGGGTATAGGAACTAGATATAAAAAGTAACATCATTTTAAAATAAAGGAACAAGTCAGGGGGTATCTTTTAAAACTACAGATAGAGAAGAGTTCTCAAACAAGCAAAAGATAGAGAGGATCAAAAGAGAGAAATGGACCATTTTTACTACATTTTAGTTGAAAAGATTTACAGAAACAAAATTATGGCAATGAAAATTTTAAGGCAGTTAGCCAGGAAAAATCTTTGCAGTGAATTTCTTTGATAAAGATCTGATATCCAAGATACCTATGAAACTGACCCAAATATGCAAGAAGGAGAGCCATGCAGTTCTCAAAAAAAAAAAAGAAAAGAAAAGAAAAGCAACCATATGAAGAAATTTGGTCTATATTAAGGCTAATAAGAGAAATGCAAATTAAAACTATTCTGAGGTTCCATTTTATACCCATCAGATTGACAAAGAGGACCCAAAAAATGATAATCACGGAGGGAATGCAGTAGAACAGGTACATTAGTGCATGGTTGATGGAACTGTTAATTGACCTCATAATTCTGGGAAACAATTTGGAATTATACTATGCATACCTTTTTCCCTAGCAATAATGCTACTGGATCTTTATCCTGAAGATATCAAAGGAAGAAGTTTGTTTAAAAAAAAATACATTCCTATATATAGCAGCACTTGGCTCTAGCAAATATTTGGAAACGAAGAAGATACTCATTAATTGGGGAAGGCGTAAGCAAATTATGTTACACAAATGTAATGAGATATTGTGACACAATAACAAATGAAAGGGAAAAATTCAGAGAAGTATAGGAAGATTTGTACAAACTGATGCAGAATAAAGTGAGCAGAACCAAGGGAACAATGTATATGATGCCTTCACCATCATAATGAAAAACAACTGGGAAAGAGAATGAAGCCTGTGCTTTCAGACAGGCCAAGGTGGGGATCTCTTTTGCTTGACTACACTTATTCATTTCTCTTTTTTTTAAATATAAATTTATTTGTTTGTAGTTTTCAACATTCATTTCCACAAGTTTTTGAGTTTCAAATTTTCACCCAGTCTTACCCTCCCCCCATGCCAAGATGGCATGCATTCTGAATATCCCTTCCCCTAGTCTGTCCTCTTTTCTTTCTCTCCCCCCCCTTCTCTTATCCCCTTCCCCTTCTGTTTTCCTGTAGGGCAGGATAGACTTCTGTACCCCATTTCCTGTATTTCTTATTTCCCAGTAGCATGTGAAAACATTTTTTTTAAACATATGTTTTTAAAACTTTAGTCTTCAAATTTTCTCTGTTCCTCCCTCCCACCCACCCTCATTGAAAAGGCAAGCAACTCAATATAGGTTGTACATGTGCAGTTATGCAAAACACTCCATAGTAGACATGTTGTGAAAAACTAACTCTATTTCCCTTAATCCTATCCTGCCCTCCCATTTATTCTATTCTTTCTTTTGACCCTGTCCTCCTCAGAAGTATTTACTTCTGATTACCCTTTCCCAATCTGCCCTCCTCTCTATCATCCCCCTACTCTCTTGTCCCCCTCTCCCCCTATTTTCCTGTAGGGTAAGACAGATTTCCATACCCAATTGAATGTGTATGTTATTCCCTCCTTAAGCCAAATCCTATGAGAATAAGATTCACTCATTCCCTCTCACCTTCCCCTCCCCTCCACTGTAAGAGACTTTTCTTTTCTGTTTTTTTTTGTGAGATAATTTACCCCATTCTACCTCTCCCTTTCTTCTTCTCCGAGTATAATCCTCTCCATCCCTTAATTTTATTCTCCAGATATGACCCCTTAATCTTCAACTCACCCTGTGCCCTCTATCTATCTATCTATCTATATACATACATATAATTTTTTTCCTCCAACTACCCTAATACTGACAAAGGTCTCATGAGTTATAAATATCATCTTTCCATGCAGGAATGTAAACAGTTCAATCTTAATAAGTCTCTTATGATTTCTCTTTCCTGTTTACCTCTTCATGTTCCACTTGAGTCCTGTATTTGAAAGTCAAATTTTCTATTCAGCTCTGGTCTTTTCATCAGAATGCTTGAAAGTCCTCTATTTCACTGAATGACCATTTTTTCCCCTGAAGGATTATACTCAGTTTTGCTGGGTAGGTGATTCTTGGTTGTAATCCTATCTCCTTTGCCCTCTGGAATATTATATTCCATGCCCTGCGGTCCTTTAATGTAGAAGCTGCTAAATCTTGTGTTATCCTGATTGTGTTTCCACAGTACTTGAATTGTTTCCTTCTGGCAGCTTGTAATATTTTCTCCTTGACCTGGGAACTCTGGAATTTGGCTGCAATATTCCTAGGAGTTTTCCTTTGGGGATCTCTTTCAGGAGGAGATCTGTGGATTCTTTCAATTTCTATTTTGCCCTCTGGTTCTAAATATCAGGGCAGTTTTCCTTGATAATTTCTTGAAAGATGATGTCTAGGCTCTTTTTTGATCATGGCTTTCAGATAGTCCAATAATTTTTAAATTCTCTCTCCTGGATCTATTTTCCAGGTCAGTTGTTTTTCCAATGAGATATTTCACATTGTTTTCTAATTTTTCATTCTTTTGGATTTGTTTTACAGTGTCTTGATTTCTCATAAAGTCACTATCTTCCAATTGCTCTATTCTAATTTTTAAGGAAGTATTTTCTTCAGTAATCTTTTGGACTTCCTTTTCCATTTGGCCAATTTTTCTTTTTAGGGCATTTCTCCTCATTGGCTTTTTGGACCTCTTTTGCCATTTGGGTTAGGCTATTTTTTAAGGTGTTATTTTCAGTATTTTTTTGGGTCTCCTTTAGCAAGCTGTTGACTTGTTTCTTGTGATTTTCTTGCATCGCTCTCAGTTTTTCCTCTACTTCCCTTACTTGCTTCTCAAAATCCCTTTTGAGCTCTTCCAAGGCCTGGGACTGATTCATATTTTTCTTGGAGGCTTTGGATGTAGGAGCTTTGACTTTGTTGTCTTCTTCTGGTTGTATATTTTGATCTTCTTTTTCACCAAAGTAAGATTATAGTCTGACTCTTTTTGCGCTGCTTGCTCATGATCCTGGCCAATTACTTGAGTTTTAAACTCTTTGTTAAGGTAAGAGTCTGCTTCCAATGTGGAGAATGTACTGTCCCAAGCTTCAGGGGTTTGTATAGCTGTTTTCAGAGATACTTGTAGGGACCTGTAAATTTTCAGTTCTTCCAAGGTGGTATGATAAGGGGCGAGGTGTTTACTCCTTTCCTGGCCTGTGACCACAAGTATTCCTTTCTGTCCTGTAACTGTGAGGAGGGGTTCCTCTCCACAGCCACTAAAAGCTCCACCACACCAGGGCTCCTGCTCACCCCAGCACCGCCACCCAGAACTGTGACCCAGATCCAAACACGGGCAAAGCAAGAGATTCCTGCCTCAGCACTGGCAAAGAGATCCCTGCAATCCCTCTCTGATCAGCCACTGGATTCCCCCTCAGTCTGTGGGCCAGAAGCTTGGGAAGCAGTTGCCCCCCGCCAGGGCCATGCTCTTGGGGAATGGAGCTGAAACCCCACCTTCCTTTCTTGGCACCAACAAAAACAGACTTTTCCCACTGACCTTCTAAGTTGTCTTTGGCATTCGTGGATTGAGGAGTCTGGAAACCTCCACAGCTGCCCAAGATTCAGTCCTCTGAGGCCTGCTCCAGGTTCGCTGTGGCCTGGGCCCCCATGCTGCACTGTGCTGGGCTCCCAGCCCGGGCACGATACACCTTTCTGATCAATCATCCAAGTTGTCTTGGGCTGGAAATTGTTTCACTCTGTCTTTTTGTGGGTTCTGCTGCTTCAGAATTTGTTTAGAGCCATTTTTTATGAGTATTTGGAGGGGTTTGGGGGAGAGCTTAAGCAAGTCACTGCTTTTACTCCGCCATCTTGGCTCTGCCTACACGTATTCATTTCAAAGGAGGCATTTTGGTATTTGGTCGAGTGAAGTGGAGAGATTTGGGGGGAGTAGTGGGATTGTGATAGCGATATCAAACCAGGAAGAAAAGAGTGATAACATTTTAAATATACAGAAAAGAGTAGAAGGAAGTTCAGGAGGGGACACAATCAAGTTCTGAATCTCCCTCCCCATTAGAACTTCTGCCTAGCCAGCATCTTTTGACCCTTTCCATAATTACATGAGAGATGTCATCAAGTATTTTGCTAAAAACCTTGGTAAGCTAGGGAAACTGATGGAGTACATATCATCAGACTACATATCATAGTCTATTTTATATCCATGTTTCCCAAATGGATTGCTAATCAGTTATTGATCTTATTGATGAGGCCCTGCAGCATTCTGGGGCTCAATGCAGTCAGTCCAATGTTCTTCAAAAACACCTTCTGAAGGACCATCCCCATCATTGGGTAAGACTGAATGGCACAGAAATAACAATGCCCCCCCGACCAGTGACCCTACTTCTAGCCCAGCCCCTAAAGCCTTTATCTGGGGCAGCAGCCCCTTTAAGAAGAATTTTGCCATGCCTGGTGCCATCCACACTCCCTGCCAACGGACAAATAAGCCCAATAGTCCTAGATTAGCAATGCCTCCTCCCAGAACACCAACCCAGACACTAGCCCAATCAGCCCTGAAGCCCTCATCAAGAGGAGCTCCCTCATTGGAGCAAGGGCTCTATCATCCCTACCACCACTGCCACCTACAGGGCAAGTAAGCCAGCCTAGCTGAAGCAGCAAGAGATGCTGAGGAAAAGACAGGAGTCAGCACATGCTACCAAATGAGCTTCCATGCCACCTTTCCGCCACCAGCACTTAGACTCCAGGGTTCTAATATGGGCATCATGCTTTAGGAAGGATGTGGATAAGCTGGAAAGGGTCCTAAGGAGGGCGACCAGCATGAGGGAAGGCCTGGAGCCCATAGCACATGAAGATCACTTAGAGCTGGTAGGAATATTTAATCTGGAGAACACTTGGGTGAAGGCTGAGAGCAGACCTCCAGTATCTGAAGGGTTCACATGTGGAGAAAGGTCTCTGTAGCAGACTCCTGCATCCACTAAGAAGTTTAATCTCCAGTGAGGCTGAAAAGAGTGAAAAAGAGAAAGAAGGAGAGAGAGAGAGAGAGAGAGAGAGAGAGAGAGAGAGAGAGAGAGAGAGAGAGAGAGAGAGAGAGAGAGAGAGAGAGAGAGAGAGAGAGAGAGAGAGAGAGAGAGAAGGAAAGAAAGAAAGAAAGAAAGAAAGAAAGAAAGAAAGAAAGAAAGAAAGAAAGAAAGAAAGAAAGAAAGAGAGAGAGAGAGAGAGAAAATAATGTGGACCAAGGGGTAGCAAGTTATAAACAAGCTCCGTTTATTGATCTGAGGGTTAGGGTTATTATACCCCCTTCGTGGGAACAGAATCCAGAGTGGAAAAAACCAAATATCAACAATTAATTTTTCTCATGGTAACAGTAACTGGAGGCACTTTCCCCTGGAGTCATCTCTTCACTTCCCGATTATCTTTCAAGGTTTATTGAAAAATCCTTCATCCTCTCAAGGGACAGACAGCGCCTGGAAGAGATTGGAGAGCCTATGTTCTGACCTAGACGGCTCTTAGATAATGGACAGGAACAGGAACATCCCGACATGACCTATATCCTCAAACCCATCAGTGCAAGCCCTCAACAGGTGGTTCATTCTGCTTGGCCCTAAAGGGTGGAACAATGAAGAGCAGTGGGGAGGAATATTAAACAAGCCTTGCCTGGGGCTGTGATTCCACACCAGAGATGAGAGGACCCTAAGAACTGCACCCAAATTCCAAGGAAGACAAGCATTTTCTAAGTATCTACGATTTGCCAGGAGCTATGCTAACTCCTGGGGATACATAGAAAGATAAAAGACATTCTGGGCTCTCCAGGAGCTCACAGCCTGATCCAAATGATTCTGTACTAACAAGCTACAGACAAATCCAGAAGGAGGTGGAGATAATCCATAGGGAAGGCAGGAGCGTTAAGGGGATCAGGCAGAGCTTCTTGTAGAAAGCGGGACTTTGGCTGGGACTCCCAGGAAACCAGAGAAGCCAGAAGGTAAGGGATGAGGAAGAAGAGTCTTCCAGGCCTGGGGGACAGGCAGAGAAAGTTCACAGCCAGGAGAACAGTGTGACTGGATTGCAGAGTATTTGGAGAGAGCAGGCTCTTTTGGGGGTCCAGCACTGCCACCCCTGCAGACCAAAAGCTGCTGCTTCAGGAGGGAGAGGGTCCTAATGGCCTGTTCTCTTTGCAGACACCTGCAGCCTCCCCTAGGCATTCATCTGCCAGGATCAAGTCTAGAGAACACTGAGAGACCCAGGGTCCCTTCATCCGAGTCAGCACCTTGGAGAACTCCTCTAGAGGTCCGTGCTGTTCTTGGCCTCAATTTCTCTCTGGCTTCTCTCCCTAAATGTACACCTTTTACCTATCTCTCTTTCCAGTCCTTTGTGGTGACTTCTAGCCTATAATAAGCTGTACATGAAGCAGTAGCACCTCAAGCTGTTTTCATGCTTGGTACAGATTCAAGAGGGGCAGCTAGGTGATGCTGTGGATAGAGCACCAGGCCTGGAGTTGGGAAAACCTGAGTTCATATCTGGCCTCAGACACTTTCTAGCTGTGCTTCCCTGGGCAAGTCACTTAACCCCATTTGCCTCAGTCTCCTCATCTGTAAAATGAGCTGGAGAAGGAAATGGAAGCCACTCCAACATCTCTGCCAAGAAAACCCCGAATGGCTTCACAGAGTCAGACCCAACTGAAATGACTGAACAACAATAGATTCAAGAAGGTCTGGAACAATGGACTCATCAGTCCAATAAATGAAATGTCCAGAGTCCCCGAATCCCAGAGATAGCAGGGGCCTCGGAAGTCTCTTTTCCAGCCAAACCCTCTCCAACATCACTGGCAAGTGGTCCTCCAGCCCCTGCTCGAAGTGCTCCAGAGATAGGGAGATCACAACATTCCTGAGAAATCCATTCTGTTTTGGGACAGCTCTCAGAGCTGAAATCAGCCTGGATGGAGAAGTTAGCCTCCTCAACTTCATCCATTACCCTCACCTAGTTCCTCCAAGTAGCAGCCCCAGTCCTTTTGTGACTCTGCTCTTTTCCCCAACAACCAGCCCACCACCACCACAAAGCCCAGCATCTTCTTTTCCTTCTGGGTCTCAGTACTCACACCCTCTTGTGCTATGCCAAGAGGCTCCTGCCTCACCCCAAATTCCTGTGTTGTCCACCAAATCAGAACATAGACTTTCTTCCCCAACTGTGACCAAATCCAGGAGGTCTGAGCTGAATGAAGGGCTTACTAACCCCAGAACCCTACTCTACAGATAGGGCCCAGAGAGGGTCAAGAAGCATGTTAGTGGCAGAAACAGCTCTGGAAGCCTTGGTCAGACCACTGCTCTGCCCTGCCTCTCCTTCTGACATTCAACCTATGACATCTGACCATTGAAATTTTCTTAAGATTTGAGGAGAGACTCCACTCTTGCTGGTGGGGAGTTTGCCTGGCTGCCTAAAGTCATCCTGAGGACCAGGGCAGTGGTTCTACCCCTCAGAAGAATCAATCAACAAATTTTTACTAAGTGCTGAGGGCTGTGATTGTCACTGACAAAATGCATGCAAATAGGCAGGCAGTCTCTGCCCGCCAAAGGGGAGACAACATTAATGCACCCAGGTCCCTACAAGATACTTCAAGAGTAGGCAGAGGGGAAGAAAGCTTGAGCAGGGGAGCCCTGGAGGGCCAAGGATTCCAAGAGGTGGAGGTGAGCAGAGACAGAATTCCAGGCATGGAAAATAGCAAAAGTTTGGAGATGGGAAATGGTGCATCACATATGAGGAGGCAAAATTAGGCCAGTATGACTGTACTCAGGCCAACAAGCATTGACTAAGCATGTCCTAGGTGCCAGGCACTATGCTAAGGGCTGGGTTAGGATTAGGCAAAAGAGAGTCCCTGCCTTCAAAACTCTTACACTGTAATGAGGGAGGCAACATGCAAACAACTATCTACATACAAGATGTACGCTATATAAATTGGAGCTATCTCAGAGGGGAAACAGTATATATGCAACAACAGTAAGAGGGTGCAACAGTGGGGTAGAGTCAATGCTGTGCAGGACTTGGGAGCTCACTCCTCTCACCTAACAGTGTGAAACACTCCCTACTTTTTCTCTAGGTCTTTGCTCAATCAACCCACCTGACACCAGTAGGTTTAAATTCTGAGAATGGCCACTACAGTTACATATAATCTCTCTCCTATGTTTATAATTAGGCAGCTAGCTGGCACAGTGGATAGAACACAAGACTTGGAGTCTTCCAGACTGAGTTCAAACCTGAGTTTGAATCCTGCCTCAGACCCTTACTAGATGTGTGGCCCTGGGCAAGTCACTTACCCTCTCTATGACTCAGTTTCCTTATCTGTAAAATAAGGATAATAACATCTACCTCCCAAAGATGTTATGCGGATCAAATGAGTTAACATGTGTAAAGGGCTTTGCAAACCTTAAAGTGCTAAATTATTAAAGTTCTAGCTATTGTTATTGTTATAGTTGAGGTCCTAGGGGATAACTCTGTTGAGGGGAAAACTACTTCCCTAGTGAACACTCCAGCTCTTGAGCCCCATCCAATATTATCTGCACAACTAGCCAATCACAATAGTGACATTTTTAGGTCTTAAACCTGATTATTTACTTAATAAAAAGGCAAAGGAAATTATTTCATAGATACTAATATATTGAATCCAATACATAAAAAATTACAAAACAATATAAATATTTAAAGAAAAAACCACTCTTCTTTCAATGTACTCAATAGCTGTGGTGAAGAGTGGACCCACATTTATAGGAACCTGGCACGGAAACGCATGAGAGGGGAAAACCCACGTGCTCGGCACAGCTCACCATTCTGGGCTGCAAGCTTCCGCGCTTACGATCCATTCTGAAGCACCCACTCCTTCTCTGACTACTGGCCCCTTCCCCTCTTCGGCTGCGGAGAGCCCGGCTCTACCAAAAGGAAGCAGCCTCTTCTAAGGCTTTCCGTCATGAATGTTAGCTCTTCGTGTAAAGAGTGGTTTTCTTTAAGCCAGAGAACGACCTGCCGCCCTCATCACCTGGCTCTCTCTAGCTATTCGCTTACCTAGATGCTTAGCGCAGTCCTAAGCATCACAGCGCCCCAGCTCCTCTCCGCGGGGTACCAAGCCCTCTGCTCTTCTTTCTCAAGGAGGAAAGATTCATCTCTCTCCATCTCTAGGTGGCGCTGACGGGCAATAGCTGTCACAGCAGGTCTCGGCCAATCATGGCAGTTCTCTCCCCCCAATCAGGAATCACTCGGCTGAAGACTTCTCCCCACGACTCCCTGTCACTGCCGGGCCCCGCAGCTGTCTTCACTGCTCCCCAGGGTCCTGTGCTGCCGCTGTCGTCCTTCCCTGGTCATTCGCAGTGACTCACCTTGTACCTAAAGTGTCCCCAGTATCTCCTATCAATTTGGCTGGCCTTCTTCAATCATACGTCGTTCCCCAGATGCCTATATGTTCGCTCCTGTTTCTCTAATAATGCAGATTGGCTGCAGTACCCATCATGCTTCTTAAGGCTGGATCCAACAGTCTATCGATCTCTTTGATTCCCTTCCCTCTCCCTTCCCCTAGTTTTTAACAAGTAAAGGATTTTTACCCGACTTTTTATATCAATTGTTCCCACATAGGCAAGATTAACTCCACACGGTTAGCCAAGGAAAACTCGTCCCATGAACTAACCCTAACCCTAACCCTTTGGAAAGCTGTCTCTTCATACACATATTTTAGCCATTTACTTTAAAACAAAAATCTTTCCCTACCTTTATTAGGTATAAAAATGTGCGCAATAGCAGCAATATCTTGCATTCTTTCACAATAAATATAAATATCCTCCTTTATCCCAAAATACCTCGTCTTACTCTTTTCATCTTTTACTGATCTTCCTTGTATAAGGAGAAGCAATGGGTAAGGAGACAGAAAAGACAGGAGTAGCCATGTTGGGAAGGCATTTCTACCTTCTCCTGGAGGTTTTGCTTGGAGTGGTGGCAAGCTTAGACTTGTGCTTGGGGGAAATCACTTTGGCAGCTGGGTAGAGAATGGATTAGAGTGAGTTATCAGGAAGGAACTTTGTCAATTGGGTTCTCGCCTCTACCAGCTGGCTGCCCCCACCCCTAGCACAGAGGTGATGTCATAGCTTCTATACAAGCACCATTGTCCTAAGAAACAGCTGGACTAGTTCCTTAAAAGGATCGGAAAAACATGCATTCGATGACTGTGTAACAGGGGAACTGTCCACTGGGAATCCCACCTCTAGAGCCTGTGTAATGTGCTCCACTGGTTGCCAGCCCCCAAGGGAGAGGCCGGGGTGCCTGCTTCCAGAAAGAGGTGATGCTCCCTATTTCAGAGAATATGCAGAGACATTTCTGGGCCGCTTACTTCCTGGTGAAGAGGGGCTTTTTTGTTTAGCTACTGAACCAGAACTGAGAGGCGACTTGGTGGCAACTCTTTCCTTCTTGGCCAGGTCAAGGGAGGAAAATGTGCTGCAAACCCCTAGACACCTCTCTTCCAGAATAGGTTTCAGTGACTGGGGTTGGATCAGACTTTAGGGAAGGTGAACTCTTGCCCTAGGGGCTATCTTCTGGGCTGACCTTGCCTTTTATCTGAAGAGTTCCTTAGAGTAGACTTTGCCAGGCCAAGAGAGAGACAAAGCTAGGCAGGGTAGAGTGTTCCTATTATATGAGAGTATAGAATCCAAGACACAGCCTACACATAGTGCAGATTCTGGGTGGCATTTTCTCAATCCCCACAGGGCAGATGCTGTATCTCCCCTCAGGATTCTAGTGGTAAGTGAGGGGTTTGGGAAGAGATCTCAGATTAATATATGCTAACTACATATGATGGGTGGCTTCCATTATCTAGATAACAAAGGGGACTCCCTCTATCAAAAGCAGAATAGCTAGAGTAGCTTGTTGATATTCCACAAGGATCATTCTACCCCTCCAAGGGAAAAGGAACCAAGAAGGGGAAAATCTGTCTTGGAACTCACTCTCACCAATAGAGAGGAACTGTTTGCTGGGGTGGCAAAGATGAGAACCCTGGGGGGAGTCACGGCTCCATCTTAACTCTCTGGTGGAGGAAAGTAGATTTCGAAGAGTTCAGGGGAAGGACAAACACGTTCCCTTGGACTAAAGATCTATGAGGAAGGCCAGCCCAAGGTGGGGAGGGGGGAGCCTCAAGAAGGAATTCTGAAAGGACAAAGTAAGGAAGAAATATGGTAAGTAACTACCTCAAGAGGCCAGTGTGCACACACAGGCTGCTCAGCAGCTCACTCAGAGGTTAAAATAGGAAATGGATTGGCAGAGAGATGGAAAGCAAGGGCAGGTAGCAGGATAAATACCCATGTGTGGTGCATGTCATGAATGCTAGCTTGGCAAAGAAAACCAAAAGGAATAATAGGTTGAGTTTTTAGTAACATAGGGAGAAAGAAGGTCACAGGAGGGAGGAGAGTGCAGCTTACAGCTAATAGAAATATTAACTGGTGATGGGAGGGCCCCCAAAGCTAACAAGGTCAGGAAAGATAGAAAAGCTCCTTTGGGGAGGGGTTGTGGGAAGACAAGCACACAAACCCATTGACAGCAGAACTGTGCACTTATTCAGCCAAAATGTTAAGGAAAATAATTTGGAATTATGCAAGAGAAGCTGCTTGACAAAACTGCTTTGACCCAGAGATCTCATTGCTGAGTCTATACCAGAAGTAGGTAACTGTCAGCTGGAAACAAACCCAAAGTACAGAAATAGCAGCTTTTCTTATACTGTGATAACAAAAAAAAGCTAGACACAAAATGTACCTTCCCAGACCTCTCCGCACTGAGTTGTCTGTGCCCGGCCTCTGGCTCCCTGACCACTCCAACCACATCCCACACCATATCAGGCTTGGTAGGGTTCGCTCTAGGCTTGAATGGGAGAGCAGCCCTTTGTGTCTTAGGTAGACAGAGTCTCAGCACCCAAACCTGCTGAACCTGTTCTTAAACTCATCCAAGACTCTAGCAAATGCCTACAGGTAACAAGGCCCAAGCCCAGTACCCTGGAGAGGTTTTTAATTTCTACAAAGGGCAAAGATCTAGAATTTCTTCTAGATGGTAGCAAGCCCATGGAGGAACATCTCCCCTGTGCACTCATCCTGATTTGTCCTTCAAATAAACAGGAGCTATCCAAAAGGCACAAATAAATTTAATGTAAAGAGAACAGCAAGGCAGCTTCAGAAGACAAGGCCCTATTTATTTATCTGTAGTTGCACCAACAAAAGGTAGCCTCTGATCTCCATGCAAGCCCTGTCAGGCAGAACTGCCTTCAGTCCAAGAAGCCAAGGGATAGACTTGGAGATGGAAGGAGCCTCAGAAGCCAGCTGGTGGAACCTTCCCTCCCTTGGCCAAAACAAAATCTCAGAGGGGAAAGGAGAACCCCCTCCCACTTGTACCCTCACTTCCAGGCAGCCCTTTCTGCTTTGGGAGAACTCTAAATCTCGAGATCTGTCCTAACAACAAGTCCAAATCCAGCTCTCTGCAACAATTCCCATTGCTCCTGGTTCTGGAGCCAAATAGATCCCTCCCCCATATGACAGCACTGACCTGCTTATCAAATCTGAGGACTGCATGCAGCTAGGAGAGGTGGCACTGGAGAATCAGCATCAAAAAAAGCTTTGGATAGGCTAGACCACTGGGCTGACCTTATCTGATGAAATGCAGTGGAGACCAATGTAAAAGTCTTGAGTTTGTCTTGGTCAGAGATTTCCCCATCAACTCTGCACGCTTCTGGAGCAAAAATCATTTGTCTGTCCCTGCAGAGTATGGAGATGCCTACCAGCCCCTTGTTAAGGGGACAAAAGAAAAATCCAATCTCTGGTCTGCCCCAGAATAAATTGGCTGGTTTAGAGCCCCTAGACACCTCTCTTCCAGAATAGGTTTCAGTGACTGGGGTTGGATCAGACTTTAGGGAAGGTGAACTCTTGCCCTAGGGGCTATCTTCTGGGCTGACCTTGCCTTTTATCTGAAGAGTTCCTTAGAGTAGACTTTGCCAGGCCAAGAGAGAGACAAAGCTAGGCAGGGTAGAGTGTTCCTATTATATGAGAGTATAGAATCCAAGACACAACCTACACATAGTGCAGATTCTGGGTGCCATTTTCTCAATCCCCACAGGGCAGATGCTGCATCTCCCCTCAGGATTCTAGTGGTAAGTGAGGGGTTTGGAGTATCTTTCTAATGTCCATGGGCTCCCACTGGTATGCTTGCCCACCAAAGGTTAATAAGGGGTATAAATTAGCCAATTAAGCTTAATTAGCCATTAGCACATCCCCCTAAAAATCCAGACACATTCTCCCCCTGGTACCTACAGAGTCCAGGGGAAAGTGGACTCAAGCTGAGAGATCACATGTGGCAAAGGCATTGATGGAAGTCCTTTCCTACTTCTGTGGAATCTCCATGACTCCCAGGCATGGGGTAGCTTTCTTCTGGGCCCCTTGTAGGGTCTCTTTCTTGGGCGTGTCAAGCAGACACTGCTGCTCAGAAAGATAATGATGAAAAGCCAAGTCATCCCCCCCACCCCCGCCGAAGCTCATGAGATCACTCTAGTCATTGGGCAGAGATGGAGGCTCTCCCACTCCTCCCCACACCAAGAAATGTTCTCTCAGGGGCTTGGCTGGACCTGCTGGCCCCATGAAAATGATGAGCTGATCCCAAACTGACCTAATGTGACTGAATCTCCTCAGTCAATCCCAATGCACTTTCTGAACATTATCACTGCACCTTCCCCAACAGCCTTCACTCCTTCCAAAATGATCAAGGACACTTTTTTTCTTTTTTATTAATTTATTTTGATTTATCAACAATCACTCCCATAAGCTTTTGAGTTTTAAATTTTTCTCCCCCTCCCTCCCACCCCAAGATGGCATGCAATCCAATATGGGCTCTGCATATACATTCCTATTTAACATATTTTCACATTAGTCATGTTGTAAGGAAAAATTAGAACCAATAGGAGGAACCACAAGAAAAAGGAAACAAAACACAACAGAAGGGAAAAAATAGCAAACGGTATCCTTCTATCTGCATTCAAAAGTCCATAGTTCTTTCTTCGGATGTGGATAGCATTTTCTATCATGAGACTTTTGAAGACATCTTAGATCTTTGCATTGCTAAGAAGGGTTAAGTCTATCAAAGTCAGTCATTGCACAATGTGGCTGTTACTGTGTACAACATTCTCCTGGTTCTGCTCACTTCACTCAGCATCAGTCCATGCAAATCTTCCCAGGTTTTTCTGAAGTCTGCCTGCTCATCATTTCTTATAGCACAATAGTATTCCATTACATTCATATACCATAACTTGTTCAGCCATTCCCCAATTGATGGGCATTCCCTCAATTTCCAATTCTTTGCCACCACAAAAAGAGCTGCTATAAATATTTGTGTGTGTGTGTGTGTGTGTCCTTTTCCCATTTGTACGATCTCTTTGGGATGCAGACCTAGAAGTGCTATTGCTGGGTCAAAAGGTATACACATTTTTATAGACCTTTGAGCACAGTTCCAAATTGCTCTCAGAATGGTTGGATCAGGGGCAGCTAGGTGGCACAGTGGATAGAGCACCGGCCCTGAATTCAGGAGTACCCTGAGTTCAAATCCGGCCTCAGACACAAAATACTTACTAGCTGTGTGACCCTGGGCAAGTCACTTAACCCTATTGCCTAGCCCCCCCCAAAAAAAAAACAGAACAGTCGGATCATTTCACACCTCCACCAACAATGCATTAGTTTCCAATTTTCCCACATCTTCTCCAACTTTGATCATTTTCTTGTTTTGTCATGTTGGCCAATCTGATGTGGTACCTCAGAGTTGTTTTGATTTGCAATTCTCTGATCAATAGTGATTTAGAGCATTTTTTCATATGACTATGGATGACTTTAATTTCTTCATCTGAAAACTGCCTGTTCATATCCTTTGACCGTTTATCAATTAGGATATGACTTGTATTCTTATACATTTGACTTGGTTCTCTATATATTTTTTAAATGAGGCCCTTATCAGAGACACTGGTTGTCAAAATTCTTTCCCAGTTTTCTGCTTCCCTCGTAATTCAAGGACATTTTCTAACCTAGTGAAAATGCCTCTAATCAGTAGGTTGATTTAATAAAGCTGCTTTTCAACCCAAGACAACTCTGAGGGACACGATGAAAAATGTTATCCATCCCCAGAGAAAAAACTGATGGTGTCCAAATACAGATTGAAGTACACTTTTTTAAACTTTATTTTTCTTGAATTTTTTTTCTGTTTTCTTTCACAGCATGACTATCATGGATATGTTTTGTATGACAACACATGTATAACCTACATTGAATTGCTTGCCTTCTCAATGAGGGGGTGGGGTGGGGAGGGAGGAAGGGAGAGAATTTTGAACTCAAAGTTTAAAAAAAAAAAAGAATGTTAAGAATTGGTTTTTACATGTAACTGGGGAAAATAAAATAATAAATAAATAAAGTTGTGAGCAGCAAGGTAGAGCAGTGGGTAGAGTACCAGCCCTGGAGTCAGGAGGACCTGAGTTCAAATCCAGTCTCAGACACTTATTAGCATTTTGATCCTGGGGAAGTCACTTAACCCGGATTGCCTCCCCTTCTCCGAAAAAAAAAAAGAGTTACTTTAAGAGGGGAGTGATTGATTGATTCCCTCTGTAATTATTGAGGTAGGGTTATGGAACACCCACATACATCACATATGGAAGTTTTCTCTGATGAGAGCAATAAGCCAACATGACCTTGGAAGGGGCCTCCCAAGGCTGGACCCAGCCCATCTAAGGTCACAGCTTGGGGAGCTAAGGCCACAAGTCATACCTGAATTTTTAAAAATCAACTTACAAGCATTAGAGGAAGCATGACTCAAAAGCCATTTGTCCAAAAAAGGTCTAGGGGTTTAAGTGGACCTCAGGCTCCATATGAGTCAGAAACATGGCCTGGAAACCAAAAGAGCCAGTACCATCCTGGGCTTCATTGACAAAAGCCTAGTATCCAGAAATAAAGAGGTGACAGTCCCTCTTCCTTCTTCCCCTGGTCAGACGCTATTTGGAGAACTGGATTCTGTTCTGGGCACCCCTTCTTAGGAGGCCTGTTGGGAAGCTGGAGTGTGTTTGGAAGAAGGCTGCCAGATAGATGAAAGGCCTCAAGATCATGCCAGATGGGAACTGATTGGTTGGAACTAGATAACGTCTGGCCTGGAGAAGACTCCAAGGAACCACTGAAGGTTGGTCTTCCAGGGAAGGATCTCAGAGGCAGCAGCCACACGGAGATCTGGGGTTGACATGACGAGGCCCTACGTGCTCAAGAGGAATCGGCGTGTCTGGCAGCCCCTCTCTGCAGGCTTTTGAGCGCAGCTCATCCATCAGTCCATCACTGGCATGTACTTGGCCTGTGTGCCCGCTGAGGCCCCTTTGGGCGCTGGGTCTGCCTGGTTGCAGTTCCTCCTCTCTCTCTTATATCTTCTCATCCAAGAATAACGCTCACTGACTGGGGATTTGCCCACTTGAGTGGTAGATGTTCAATGGCCCCCAAATTAATCAACCCACAAGCCTTTCTTAAGTGCCTACCACATGTCAGGTGCCATGCTAGGTGCTGGAGAGACTGAGACAAGAGGAAAGACCTGTATGAGAAGATGCAGACTAAATGTGTAGAATGACAGGAGATCCCCTATGGCTCCTCTGATCTTCCCCAGCCTCTTGGAGGTTGACTGTGGAGGCCCCTGCTCTTGTGTTATAAAACAGAGCTTGGTCCTGGGCAAAAGACATGATGCCCACCTGCTTTGGGTTTGGTGTCTGACCTGGCCTCGGGGGACAGAGATCCAGGGCTGCCCAAGGAACAGATGATCTTTGTCCCCAATCATTCCTGCCATTCAGCACCCCATCAATGGACCCCCAAGGCCAGGGGCCTCTAAGAGGGAAAGCAGGGACAGCAAAGGAGAATCCCACTCCCTCTCTCCCCCAGTCTCTCTTTTCTCTTCTCTCTCTGCCTCTCTCTCTCTCTACTTCTTTCTCTTCTCTTTCTCTATTTCTCTCCCTCCCCTCTCTCTCCCTATCCTCTCTGTCTCTCTTTTCTCTCTGTCTCTGTCTCTCCATTTCTTTCTCTTCTCTCTGTCTCTGTCTCTCAGTTTCTATCCTCCCCTCTCTCTCCCTCTCTTCTCTGTCTCTCTTTTCCTTCTGTCTCTCTCTGTCCCTCTATCTGTCTCTCTCTTTGCCTCTCTCACTGTCTCTCTCTCTCTTCTCTCTGCCTCTCTCCACCTTTCTCTCCTCTCTGTCTCTGTCTCTGTTTCTCTCTATGTGTCTGTCTTTGTCTCTCTCTGTCTCCCACTCTCTCTCTGCCTTTCTCTTCTCTCTGTCTCTCTCTGTTTCTTTCCCTCCCCCCTTCTCTCTCTCTCTTCTCTCTGTTTGTCTCTCTTTGTCTCTCTCAGTCTCTCTCTTCTCTTTGCCTCTCTCCGCCTCTTTCTCTTCCTTCTGTCTCTCTGTCTCTCTGTTTCTCCCTGTGTGTCTGTCTCTCTGTCTCTGTCTCTCACTCTCTGTCTCCCATTCTATCTCTCTGCCTTTCTCTTTTCTCTCTCTCTGTTTCTCTCTCTCCCCTTCTTCTCTGTCTCTCTTTTCTCACTGTCTCTCTTCTCTTCCTGTCTCTCTCTGTCTCTGTCTCTCTTTCTTTCTCTCTTCTTCCCAGTCCATCAGACAAGGTTGCCCATCTGTCTTCTTGCCCTTGGGATTGAGCTTCCACTCAGGCAAGGTCATTTGTATGTGCCGCGGCCCCTAGCTCAGTGCACCTGGAGGGAAAGCAGAAGGTCTGAAAGCCTATAGAGTCATGCTTAACTACTGCCTGGGATGGAGCAGGAGAAGCAGGATTTTCTCAGGGATCAGTGCATTTGCAGAAAAAGACCAGAAACAACTCTGACATATGTTTAAAGACTCAGACTCCACCTTCCTTCCTCGGTTCCCCCTTTTGTTTCTAGGGGTAGACTTTCCTTCCTCCCCCTCCCGGCCAAAGCTGGTCCAGGTGGGGGGTGGGGGAAGAAGGGGGGCAGCCAGAACTCTCTCCTAATAGGGCTTAGCCAGAGCAGGGAGGGGCTGTCAGAATCAACTTCCCGGTTAAAACAATGGCCCGTATTTCTTCAGGTCCCAGGAAACTGGTGATGAGGGGGTTAATCACAACTGCCTGGCTTCAGGAAGAAGGCCTCATTAACCTGCTGGAATTCCATGACCAGAGCCTTCCAGGACCCCCTGGGGAAGGCAGGGAAGAAATTAGGTATTCAAAATCTATGAGAATTCCAGGGGGAAGGGGAGAACTGAGAGGGGAAATCCCAGGAACAGAGAGTGGCAGAGATAGATGCAAAGGCCTCAGAGACTCTCTGACCCAAGAGGAGAAAGGAGGTGGCCATAAAATAGAAAGGACTCACCCAAGGTCACTTGGCTTGCCAAAGTCAGGGCTTGCATACAAACCCTAGTTCAGTGTTCCTTCGGGGCATGGAAGAAGAAGAGGGGAATAAGGAAAGGTGTCTTCCTCGTCAAATCTGGGCTTCATGGGGGTTCTGGTGCCCTTCTTTCCTCTGACCTTGCCCTTTATCACCTCAACCCGACCATGGCAGTAGCTGCTGGGAGCGGGGGTCTGCTTGCCTCTGGCTTCTCCCCACTCCAGGCCATCCCCCAGCCATCAAAGGGATTTTCTTAAAGCTCCATGTCACACACCCCCAACCCCCATTCAATCAACTCCAGTGGGTCCTTATCACTTCCAGGGTCAAAAATAAACCACTCTTTTTTGGCATTCAAAGCCCCTCATGAGCCGGCCCTAACCTGACCTTGAGCCCTCTTCACATTCTGGCTCTCTCTCTCTTCTCCACCCCCCCACTCTACACCCACCCAGCCACTTCTCCTGGAGACCTTTCCTGACCTTTCCCAGCTGCTCACTCCCTTCACCCCAAATCTATTTGTTCCACAACAAACACTCCATTGTTCAGTCAGTCAAGAAGCATTTATTCAGGGCCTACTGTGTGCCAAGCCCTGTGCTAAGCTCTGGGGATGCCAAGAGAAGCCACAACAGACCCCACCCCCCTGGAGCTGGAATGCTAATGAAGGAGGGAGCACCCAAAGAAGGTGGTAGGAAGCTTTCCCCTGGAGCTCAGGTGAGGACAAGGGGCATGCGTCATGCTTGCCCCCAGAGCTCCGGTATCTGCCATCCTCCCTGGGACCCCCAAGCCTTCTCTTCTCCAGGGTAAATGGGCCCACTGTCTTCTGCCAGACCTATGTCCATGACCACAGGAGAGCAAAGGAGAGCACCCGGGACGGTGAAGGGCTTGTCCCAGAGTGGGACAGGCTTCCTTAGGAGGCATTGGCTTTCCCTCCCTGAGACACTCAGCTGGCTCTGGTATAGAGGGGTGCTCGTGCATGGATAGAGTGGGTGTGCTTCAGTCGTTCCAGTCCTGCCTGACTCTTCACGACCCCATCTGGGGTTTTCTTGGCAAAGATGCTGGAGCAGTTTGCCATTTCCTTCTCCAGGTCATTTTACAGATGAGGAGACTGAGGTACATAGGGTAAAGTGACTTGCCTAGGGTCACTCAGCTAGTAAGTATCTGAGGCCAGATTCAAACTCGGGTCTTCCTGATTCCAGGCATGGGGCTGTACCTACCGCACCACCTAGCTACCCCTGTACAGAGTGGACCTAATGCTCTCCATTTCTGCAGTTCTAAAATGCCAGTGGAGTTAGGGCCAGACCCAGGGCTCCTGCCCACTCCTTCTGGCCTGCCCCAGCCTCCAGGCAGGAGCTGGCTGAGCTCTCCATGGTCCAGTTGAATTCAATTCCATTCCGCAAGCTTTGGTTGTGTGCCCTGGACAGCTTTACCTACAAGGTACCTCAACTCAACATGTTCCAAACAGAACTCATCCTTCCTCCCAAACCCATCTCTCCCCATCCGACTGGCCCTACTTCTGGCAGAGGAGGTACTAGGGCCACAGCCTTGATGTCCTCCCCTACTTCCTCCATCCCTTCTCTCCTCTGATGCCCAGGTCAGGCTGGACTGTTGAAGCCTCAAGCCTCAGCATCCTGACCTAACTCTCTGGCCTCCATGCCCTTGCCCTGGCTGTGCCCCCTACCTGGGATTCTGTCCCTTATCACCTCTGCCTCTCTTCCAAGCTCACCTCAAATTGCCCCCTCTTTCAAGAGCCCTTTCCAGATTCCCAAGTGACAGAGCCACCCTTTCTTCCCAACCCCATGTACTGGACTCCAAAGCAGCCCCGAGGAGGGATGCCCAGCCCAGCCTCTGAGGAGAGGCACACACTTAGGATGTGGCCCCCCGTGGCAGGTTGTTATGTCAGCAGGCAGCTTTCTTGCAAAAGTTTGGTTTTTCTTCTTTTTTTCCAGTAGAGAGGGGAGAAGTCGGAGGAAGAGAAAGCCACTGCTATTAATTGAAAATAAAAGTTTTTGAAATCTGTATGGACCTATTTGAGTACACACCCTGTATTTGTGTTTCTGACACAGAGTCGCCCAGTCAAATGAGCATGCCTTCAGGGCTGGGCCTTCTCCCTGGGCCTGTCTGTCCTCAGGACCCAGCATGGTGCCTGGCACAGTGTGAGGGCTTAATGACTGTTTGGGGATGGATTGATCGAGTGTGCCTAAGTTCCAAGCACTGTACTTGGAACTGGGGGGACCCAAAGGCAACCCCTGAACAGTGCCTCATGACGTTCTGCAGAGGATAGACGTGGATTCTGGTGGCCCCAGGTACAAAGTCATTGGAGTCACTCGTGAGGGGCCACAAGAAAGGGCCTACTGAGCCTTGAGGGAGAAATGAGGAGAGCAATCACTCCAGGCATGGGCCAAGGCCAGGTGCAGATAGATGGTGTATGTGGGAATGGCCAGGAGACCATTTGGGAGATCGAATGAGGTCTGGGCCCATGGAGAACTCTGAGGGAGGGGGCAGGCTTCTTGTGAGGCCAGATAGTGGCCAAGGCTGGGGAGGGCATTGCCAGACAGTGGCAGGCATGATGATGTGAGAGAGGGATGCAGAGGGGCGAGCACGGTGGACTTCCAAAACTTCCAGAAGATCCTATGGTGCCGCATCCTGGCTGAGGACACTGTAGACCAAACCCTCTGTAGCAGGGGCCAAATCCCTTCCATCCCTAACACAAGGGTTTCTCCCCCCTCACCTCCCTTGGGCCACCAGACTCAGAAGACTCAAGGGGACTGGACCTCATACCCCAGCACAGACAAGCAGGCTGGTGCTGGATAGCCAGAGGCCCCAGCCCCAACTCTGCCCCCATCAGCCAGGGCCAGAGTTCCCCTCCCTCCTTTCTCCCTCTCTTCATCAGGGGTCAGTCTCACATCAAGGTCACCAACAGTGACAGAGCCCACATTTAGAAAGCCCCTTCTTTGTGAAACGGGAAGCAGCTTACAGATTCGGGCGGGAAAGGGCTGGGGGAGAACTATTCAGTAACCGGAGGACAGCCCTAGAAGCCTGTGTGGGCTACCCTGGGGCCTCGCTGCTGTTTCCAGGGGAAGGTGCCTCCTGATCTCCCACCAATTTCAGGGCCACAGCCTGTTTCTGAGCGGTGGGTGGTCCGGGCAGCTCCTTGCCAACCACAGACCTGCAAGTTAAGGACCAGCCAGCCCCCTCCTCCAGCACAGCAAATGCTAGAGGCCGTCTCGGTGAAAACAGGAAGCAGCTAGCTGGCCAGAGCAAGCCTGGGGACACCAGCCAAGCCTGCCCCACCCCCACCAAGGTGTCAGCCCAGGGAGTCAGAAGGCTCAAAAAGTCCAAGTTAGAGCCAGTTATTTCTAACCAAAAAGTCACAAGAAAAGGCAGGAAGAGAAGTGATTCTTATGAAGTCTGGGGGCCTTGAAGGTCCCTCCAAAATGTGGATTAGATTGGATTGGGGCCAAAGAGAATCTGGGCACAGCCCAGGCCCTCTTCCCCTTAGGCTTTCACATTTACATAGAATATTTGGGGTTTGATGGGATGCTATCAGGGGTCTCCTGGCCATAGCTGTGCCAAGCTCCTGTGCAGTTTGGTTAAGCAGACCCTCTAGGGAAGATTTGCTGGTCCTCCTGCTCCTACATCAGATGCTGCAGAGGAGAAATCAGGTGATGGTAGAAATTGAAAGGAGCATTCTGACATTGGTCAGCAAAGAGTCAGACTGAGAGACTGGAAGGGCAGCAGAAAAGACAAAGTGTTAAGAAGGCAGGCTGTAAATGCCTGAGGTCTTCACCGGCCAGGTGGCTGGGTGTGCACCACACAAAGGCTACAGGCAGTCCCTGAGCTATACACTATATCTGGCAGACCTGCACCTCAGTGGGGAGGAATGATCTGCACTGTAGCTGAAGACTGGCTGATGGCACCAGAGGGCAGGCTGAGAGCTACAGGGGGCAGAGACCAGAGCAACAAGACCAGCTGAACTCAGAGAAGACAGCAGCTCACCCAACGACATCCCCAGAGACACTGGATGCTCTTCCATATCAGAGGGGTGAAGTGCCCCAGGCACACAGGAACCCTGAGCACACACAGCTCATTCTGTCTGTGTGCCTTCCCCCATGCGTCCTGGCCACCTAGGCCCCCTACTCTGATGCTCTTCCCTATGCGCCTGCTTCTGTCACTGGTGGCATGGTAAAGGTGCTAGCAGAGGTCACCCCTATGTGGATGGCAGCTCTCTGTGCTCACTCATTTTGCTCTGCTCTTTGACAAAATGTCTTCTACTTTGACTAAGTGTGCCTTCTGCTTGATTGAGTGTATGTAAACACATCCCTGGGGCTCCTGAGCTGCAGTCTGAGTGGGTCCTGACCTCTCAGATGCAGAGCAGTTTGTAGGAGCCCTTATGGCAGGAGAAAACTGGGTGCTACATACTCTCCACTCTGGCTTGTTCATGTCTGCCTTCAAATGTGACCTTATGAACTGAGCGCAATATTTCTAATGATTTCTGAATTCAATACAAGGCAATCATGATTTATTAGGCACCTACTCTGTGCAAGACAGAGGACAGAAAGACAAAATGACAGTATTTGCCCTCAAGGAGCTTGCACTCTATTGGGGAATATGTCACGTGTATAGAGAGTCAACATAAGGCAGGGTAGAGGCAAAGGAGGGATCAGACAAAATGCTCTTGGAAAATCAGAGAGAGCAGCCACTTTCCTCCCAGGCCAGGTCCAACAGAACAGGGACTGTCAAAACATACCTCATTCTGGACACCAGGACACTTTGCTGCTTCCCTCAGAAAAAGAGATCCTTCTATCCAGGAATCTCTGACCAATAACCCCTCCCACATATAATCCCATTCTACCTTGTGTCCTAGGACTCAGTTTAAGTCTCTGATCTCTCCATTGAACCAAGAGCTCCCTGAGGGCACAAGGCTTTGTAACCCCAAAACTGAGCACAAGGTCCTGCACACAGGTGTTTAATGACACTATTCTGGCTCAGACAGAAATGTCATTGAGAAAGGAGGAGAATATGCTGAAGGAAGTTTAGGGGGTCGCTTGAGAAAGAAGGAGGTACAAGAGGAGGAGGAGGAAGAGGAAGAACAGAAAAAGAAAAGGAAGGGAAAGAAGGCAAGAGGAAAGGGAGAAAGAGGAGAAGACAAGGTGGGAGAGGAAGATGAAGGGGAGGAATAGCCAGAGAAGACTGAGGGAGAGAGAAGCAGGAACATCCCCCCCCCCAAGTATGAGACATTCAGCCAGAGGCCTTTAGCCTGGGGTCACTTCAGTGTAAGAGCTCATCCTTCCACTGAGGGAGGAAGAGGGGTCTCTTTCCCAAGGGGCATTTCTCTGGTTCTCCTCTAGCCCCCTTGGTGAAGGGGGAGACAGGAAAAACAGATCAGATCACTGCTTCCAGGCCAGAGCCCCCATATCCTTCAGATAAATACAAAGCTTTTCTTGGCTGATTTTTTTTTTAATAAAATACATAAAACAATGTAGACTTGTATTTATGGGAAGACCATTGACTGACCAAGACTAAGGCACAGAGGCTGACAGACTGACCAAGAGCGTCCTCACATGTCTGTATTCACATATTTCTCTCCCTCTCCTGCCTGCCTGCCTGTCACTTACACACACACACACACACACACACACACACACACACACACACACACACACACAAACACACACGCCATCGCTTGCATTTAAACCAGAGCTGGGGTTTGCTCTCTGAGGTTACCACTCAACGGCCATGCAGCCCTTCAGGAGAAGTAAGAAACAAGCCCCCAGGGGAGGCCTCCACACCAGAGGCCAAAGTCGCAGAGTCACAGAGGGAGGCTCTCTGGGCAAATCTCTGGGTCCTGAGAGGAAGCCTTCCTGAGAGGCTTCACGGCATCATTCCCCGCTTTCTGCGCCCACCCATCAACCTAACACAGGGCAGCCCCAGGGTTCCCCAGTAGGAGGCTCTCGGGCAGTCTCCTCTGACCAGGGCAGGGGTGTCATTGCGAGGGCTTCCAGGGACCCAGGGCGAGGTGACCTCTACCTTAGATGGCTGCCCATCACCTGCCTGGGCAGAGCAGAGCACTGGCTGGAGTGGGGAGGGAAAGGGGAAGAGACCTGAAGCCAGGACTCCCCACCCCACCCAACCCAGCTTACCCTGAAGTTGAGGTGAGTGGAGGAGGAGAAAGAAGAGAAAGCAGGACGATCAGACCTTTCTCCAGTCCCAGGGCCTGGGAGGTCACCCAGGGAGCAGGGTAGTCTGGGCAGGAACCCTGTGCTGGCCGCCTCCACTGAGGGTAGTGGGTTTCTGCACTGCAGGGCGGTTGGCAGCTCTCAGGGGACGCAAGCTCGTTCCCACCGAGGCCAAGGTTCAGGCTGGGTCTCTGGGGCGGACCGGCCCGCCCCACAGTTTTCGGGCTGCGAGTGCTGTGGACTGTGGCCGGTCAGTTTCAGCTGGATGTCCGAGATGATGGGCGCCCTCTTTTCCCACTCTTCCCCCTTCAGGCCTTGCCCCGCCTCTCATGGCTCCATCCGAGCCCTGCCCTCAGTAGTAGCGGTTCAGGCTGCGGGTGGCCGGGCCGAGGGCCGAGGCCGCTCCGTCGGGCTGCCCGTTCAGCCAGATCTCGCGGATAATGCGCTCCCTCTCCTCCAGCCGCTGCGCCCGCTCCAGCTCCTCGGCCGAAGTGAACACGTTCCTGTGAGGCGGGCGCTCGAAGAGCCAGGGCCTGCGCGTGGAGCCGTCCGAGGAGCCCGAGCAGCCGCCGCCGCTGTCCTCGTCGCTGTCCTCGTCGCTGTCCTCGTCGCTGGCGCTGGCGCTGAGGTCGCCGCTGCGGCTCCGGCGCCCGGCCAGGCCCTTCTTTCCATGGGGCTGCCGGCAGTCAGCGCGGCAGAAGATTGTCAGCACGAGGGCGGCCAGCGTGAGCAACAGCCCCACGCACACGCCGGACACGAAGCACAGGGCGGCCCGTTCGGGGTGCTCTGCAAGAGGAGGAGAGGGCGTCAGAGGGCTGGGACGGTGCACCCGACCCGCACCCAGCTCGGGCAGCCCCGGCCGCTGCCCCTTCCCCGGGTCCCTCAAAACCTAGTATTCGTCTTTGTTCTCCTTCTGTCTGTGCTGCCGATGCTTAAATGTGACCTTGTCCCCACCATTGAACATGAGTTCCTTCCGAATGGGTAATATTTCATGCTTTGGTCTCCTATCTCCAGCGGCCCAGCATCACGCTGCTACCGCCCCACGAGACCTGCCCAAAGTTTCCTGGGCAGGGAGGCTCAGGGTGAGCTTGGGGTTGGGCCGGCCTTCTATCGTTTAAAATGGACCTCCCATGAGATGGGGGGGAGGGTGGGAACGAGAGCAAAGGGCCGCTGCCAGTCGTCCGTCTGTGACTGCTGTCCAAGCAATGCTAGTGCCGGGTGATCCCAGACACCATGACCGCCTTCTGCCCTCCTCCTGCACTCCTGGCTCCCCTCCTCCTCACTCAAACATCACTGGGCTCCAGCAAGAAGGGCTGACCTCCCGATCAGGTTCCCCGATCCTGCCCCTTCAATCTTCTTCCTTTTCTGAATTTTCTGCCTCACCGGAGTTTCCATGATGAGCCCCAAAGTCAAGGGTACAGCCCTTTCTGTGAATCTCTCCAGTCCCTGCTACCTTCTCTAGCTGGTGAGCCCCACCTCCTTCCCTGAACTTAACCAAGAGGACTTTTGAGGGAAGGGACCTAAATCCTAAGCAAGCTCAAAATTGCCCAATGCCACCCATAAGAATATTGTCCTAGGATGCCTCCTGGCCTGATGCAGAAGCCCCCAGCCATGCCACAGCTTCCCTCCTCAGCCTGCTCACACCTGCCAGGCCCTCTCCTTGTATATACATGCCTCACCCCTGGCCCAGAGGCTCCTCAGGCTAACAGGAAAATGTTTCCAGCCTCCCTGCTGAGCCTGTTTCCCCATCTCCCAGATATCTAAAACGCAGAGAGACAGTCAGTATCCACAGCCTGGCCACAGACCTTGCTTACTACAGGAGACCCACGCCTTTGGGCCAGCTGATGCTCTCAGAATGGACGGCAGCAACAGCGTGATTCAGGGAGAAGACTGAAATGGACGGGGTGCTCCAGGCACAAAGGCTTAGGAGAAGAGAGGAGAGGCCTGTTCCAAAGCCTGCAGCCGGCTTGGTGGGGCCCGGAAGAAGGCAGAGCTACTGGGCTCAGATGCGCTGACCACCTGTCTCCTCCTCTCTTTCATGCCTTTTCCAGGGGCCTGCCCATGCAAGCAGATAGCAAAGATTTATGAAGTACCTACAGGGTAATTTTCAGGGAAATTTAGGGGAGGGCTCCGAAGTGGCGTCCTGCATCTGAGGCCCTATCTCTAGACTAGAGAGGAGAGATTTCACCTGAAGCATGAAGGGTTTCAGTGGGTTAAGGACAAGAAGAGTCTGGGGAGAGGATCCACAGCCTGGATTCAGGAAAACTGAGGTTCAGGTCACCCTTTAGCACTCCCCCACCAGGCTGTGTGACTCCAGGCCAGTTCCCTAACCTCTCTGTGCCCTAGGCAAATACTCTAATGGGCAGCCCAGTGTCCATCTGCATTGGCAGAGGGAGCAATCAACCACAAAGGAAGGCTTGTGAGGACACAAAACATTCAGACCAGCAGCGCCGCCCTCCATTTACAGATGTGGACCTGAGTCTCAGACAGGTCCCAAGGAAAGCACTCACAGAGCCAGGTAGTCTGGATGCCTGATTCCAGATGAGGATGGGCTGTGTCTGCCTGGGAGGGGGGGCAGAAGGGGCCCCGCACTCAAGAGGGGGCCAAATGTGGCCTGGGTAGCTCAGGATCAGGACCTCCAATGGACTCTACTCTTGAAGCAGCCCCAGAGGCCTCTGAGGACCAGAGGCAGAGCCCAACACCCACCCGTGAGGGGAGGTGACCGCCGGTGTGCAGGACAGAGCACCCCGGGGCCAGTCCTTCCCCTCACTGGCCTTCTATAAAGGGGTGCCCCTTCACACGAGGCAGCCTCAGAAGCCCTTCCAACTCGAGAGTCTGGTCCTATTTGGGCAGCCCCAAACACATCTTGGCCAGCAATGCAGAGGCTTCATGCAGTGGAAGGGAGCTGAGGGAAAGCCCCTGGCCCGGAAGATCAGGCGGGATTATCTAACAATTCCCCTGGGGTGTCCCAGGGCTGTCCTCTGATGTCCAGGAGGGGCTGGCTTCAGAGCAGTGGGCACAACCCAAACTAACCCTCCCCCCATGCCCCAGGCTGGCTCAGAAGGCCCATCACGCCTGACTCAGTCTCTCCACTAGAGGGCTCTCTGCACCCACTATGCTGGGCCCGGCAGGGCCGGCCTGACGGGAGAAGCCATCATCTGGTGTGTTAGCAGCAGGACCCTATTCACAGAGCCAAGAACCTCAGAGCCACAAGGGCACCCCTGTCCAGCCCCCCTAACGTGATGTCCAACCTGCATCTCTCCAAGCAGCCCCTGCACGAGACGACAGACCAGCTCAAAGAAGTCCAGGGCTTTGCACCCCCTACCCCACCTGGCCACAGCTCTCATGTTGGGCAGGTTTTCCTGACTTGGAGCCTGAATCTGCCTCTTCTCCAAACAGAACAAGTCTGGACCTTCCACAGGACACCCTCTCAGACCCCTGGGCAGCCGTGTCCCACCTGGGACTGGGGGGTCACACTGTCCTCCAGCTTCCTCAGCCCAGGCCCCTGAGCAGGTTGCCCGGTGCTAAAAGGCTGCTTTGTCATCCACCTGGCCATAATTGTAACTGCTCAGTCACAAACTCCCTTCCTTGCCCCTCCCCCACATGGGCTGTCTTCCCAGATGAAAATATAGGCTGCATGAGGGCAGGGAAGGTCTTGGTTTTGTACCCGGCTTCCCAGAACACAGCCCAGCATCTAGGAAGTGCTTAATTGATGATTTTTTCATTCATTCTCAAGTCTTCCTTCTCCTGACTAAATGTGCCCCTTCTTCTACAGATGCTTATGACGCAGCTCAAGGGCTTTCCCCATCCTGGTCACTGTTCTGCTAGTATCAATGTCCTTCTCAAGCCTTAGTGGCCAGAGCCAAGCAAGCACTCCAGGTGTGGTCTGAGCAAAGGCAGAGCACGGAGGGACTCTCACCTCCTTTCTGAGCCCTTGGCCTTCTGAACGCAGCTCAGCCGGGTCACACCTGATGCATCAGTGCACTTACTAAGAGATTAATTATTCAAAAGAAAAAGAAAGAATAATAAGCGTGCAAATGAAATGACTTAGCCCTGAACTAATGAAAACCAGAAATAGAAATGACCAACAACATTGGTGGCAAACGTAATGATTTTATCTAGAGGTTCAACAACCACAAATCAATCACCACAGCAAGAAGCCCAAAGAAGCCCAAAAAGGACCAGAGTCAGGAAACACCTAGCTTCCTGGCCAAACAGGGAGGGCGGCCTTAGGCAACCCCAGGGGAGGCTATGAACTCATCTGTAAAATCTTGCAAAGAGTGATGTGGATTGCTGTGCATCTCATAAAGCACAGAGAAGCGGAAAAAAGCTTGGCAAGAT
The DNA here is from genome assembly GCF_003287225.1 of Phascolarctos cinereus. Lineage (NCBI taxonomy): Eukaryota > Metazoa > Chordata > Mammalia > Diprotodontia > Phascolarctidae > Phascolarctos > Phascolarctos cinereus. The sequence continues at coordinate 256,217 of NW_027555625.1, forward strand.
ATTCAACGAAGTAAAGCCACTATGTGGAAGGACATTGAAGGGCAAAAATGGGAGAACTAAAAATAAGAAAAATGCAGAAAATTTGCAAAAATCATGGGAACAAACTTTTCTCCCCCAAGGACGGTGGTCCACTTGGACCCTCAAAAGGTCAGATTCAATGATGACGGTGTTGAGGGATGGCTAGAGGATGGCATATAAAGGGCAGGGTAGAGTTCCTGTGGAGAACTTTTGGAAGAACACAGACAAGAGTCTTGCCAGATAGGAAAGCAGAGATGTGCTGTTGAATTGATGAGATTCCAGAGCCCTTGAAGTATTGGGGATCCCCCTGCTGACTCAGAGTGAGCTTGGAAACCACTGACAGTCTGCTCCCTGGTCCTGCCTCCGCCATCTTGGAAATCTTATCATTGTGATTCAAGTATTAAGACTGCATCAAGGGGGCAGCTAGATGGTGCAGTAGATAGAGCTCCCGCCTTGGAGTCAGGAGGACCCGAGTTCAAATTCGACCTCAGACACTTGATACTTACTAGCTAGGTGACCCTGGGCAAGTCATTTAACCCCCATTGCCTCACCAAAAAAAAAAAACAAAACAAGACTATATTGATCCCTATTTCATCTCAGACACCGGCTGACTCTCAGCATCCCAAACAAGCAACCTTTCCCCCAGCCTCATCTTCCTCTTCAGGACCTCATCACCTTCCCAGTCACCCAAGGGAGTTACTCTTACATACAACCAGTTGCTGAATCTTGTCAACCTAACCTGCACCACATCTCCATCCCCTGTCTCCACTCCCATGGCCAACACCCTGACTTCAGACCCTCCTCCCTCCCAGCCAGATCGCCTCTCCCTGACCCATCCATCCTCCGTGCCACTGCCAAAACCACCTTTCTTAGGAACAATGCCATGTCACTGCCCTGTTCAAGAAGGTTCCATGGCTCCGTACTATCTCCAGGACAAAATGCAAGCTTCTGTTGGGACACCTTCAAGCAGCACGTGCTTCAGCCCAGGTGTTCTTCCTCCTGTCCCCCACGCCACACCCCAGGACTGAAAAGCACCCCCTTCTCACCTCTTATAGTTCTTTAATCCCTTCAAGGCCAGCTTGGGCACCACCTCCTACAGGAAGCCTTCCCTGACTGAGGAGCCTAGCTCTCAGCACTCCCTCCCTCCTTCCCCTAAGACTCTGGTCCTATTTACCTGTGGTGTCTGCCCCTTGCCTTGGGGGCAGGAGCAGGTTTTTGTTATTGTCCTTGTACCCCCAGAACCAAGCACAGTGCCCAGCACACAGGAGGCACTGAAGCAATGCTTAGTGAATGGAATGAAATGGAATTGATCCTGTCTGATTCAGCTCCAGCTTGTGTGGACCTTCTGCTACCCCTTGCTGCAGTGCTCCCTTAGGCTACCTCGGTCCTGCTCTCCAGGCTGTTATCCAGACCTGATGAGAAGCTCAGACAAGTGCAGCCTGGCACACAGAGGTGTCCAGGGCCCTCCCCTGCCCTAGCTTTGGCTTTGCGGTCACCCCAGACTATGGCAAGCTCACCTCCTCATATAAGAGGCCAGAGGGCTGTGAAGATCGATGCCCTGCCTGTCTGCCTGCCTGTCTGTCTGCCTGGTTGTGTGCCTGTCTGCCTACCTGTCTGTCTGTCTGCTTGCCTGTGTTACTGTCTGTCTGTCTGCCTGCTTTCCAGTCTGCTTATCTGCCTGTCTACTTGCCTGTCTATCTAACTGTCTGTGCCTGTCTGTCTGCCTGTCTGTCTACCTGTCTGTCTGCCTGCCCATCTGTGTCTGTCTGCCCATGTGATTGTCCGTCTATCTGTCTATGCCTGTCTGTCTGCCTGTCTGTCTGCCTATCTGCCTGGCTGGCTGGTTGTGTGCTTGTCTGTCTGCCTGCCTGTGTTACTGTCTGCCTGCCTTCCTGCCCATCTGTCAGGAGCACCATGAAGACTAGAAGAGGAAGGTCCTGGAGAGGAGGGTCAGTCAGTCCCCTTGGTGGGGGTCCTTCATCTCTGCTCCTCTCCCATGCCTCCCATGAGGCTGCAGGTTTTTGTCTTCTCCAGTACTTTGTGACTCAGGTCATCCTGATGAGTCAGGCTGGGGGCCCATAAATTCCCCAGGAAATGTCTACCCCTGAAGCAGTCAATGCTATTGTCAGCTCTTTCCCTTCCTAAATAAAAATAAGTACATTGCTATGGTGAGCTTCCGGCAGCCTCTGCCCGCTGGGTCTGCCTCTAAGCTAAGCTGGTTGGTGCCACGCATGGGAGGGCAGCAGCCTGGCCCACAGCACCAGACAGAATCACAGACTGCCTGGTGGGAAGGAGCCTTGGAGACCATCCGGTCCAGGCAAAGGAGGAAGCTGGGCCTTGGCAGCTAGGCTTTGGCCACCGGGGATGGGCAGAAAGCTGGAAATGAATGTCTGAGTTCCTTCTGAGGCCAGCTTTTCTGTGGTCTCTGATAACCAGGACCAGCATTGCTTGCCATGACATAAGGCACAGGGCTGGGAAACACAGGGGATACCCTGGAGACACTTCCTGGACCCCAGCACCAAGGTCCAGAGCCCGCTGAGGCTGGCGGGCAATGCTCTCCTCTCACCCAGTGCCAGTGCCCCTGCTCACAGGGTCTAGATCACCACCCAGAATCGTAGCATCACAGCCATGCAGCCCCTGAACAAGGATCCCCTCTCCAAGAAGTGGGACCCAGCTTCTGTGGGAAGCCCTCCAGGGAAGGGGATCTGGCCGCCTCCCAAGGCCGCCCACTCCCCATGGGGTCATCTCTTCTGCTGAAAGAGGTTTCCCCAACTTCTGTGTCTTTGTGACTTCTCCCCATCACTCCTGAGTAGGTCCTGGGGGCTAGGTAGACTAGGCTAAGCCTGCTTCCTTGTGACAGATCTCCCGAGATGGCCAAGCCTCCCCAGCTCCCTAGGACGGCCTGGGCACCACTGCCAACTGCATTCTCAGTCTGTTCAATAAAGTACGGTTTGTACCCTTTTGGGTCCCTGGAGACCAGATGGGGCAAAGTCTGCCACAATTCAAACAGGAGCTGACTGAGGGCATTTGAGGGAAGGTGTCAAGGGGCAGCTTCAGCGTCAGTGATGTCAGTGATGGGTGGGCAGAAGCAGAATTCTGATGCTGAGGAGGCAGAGACTGAGTGAGGAAGAGCCCCTAGGCCTGGGGGCCTGAGGGCCAGCGATACCTTCTCAGTGATTAGGCCAACTCACACTCCTGGCACCTCCAGAAACACCTCCAGATAAAACAGGTGCCTGAGGCCAAGATCCACCACAGAGCTACAGGAAAACAGCCCAGGCGCCAGGCAAGATGAAGCCTACTGGAGGTGCCAGCCAGACTCCCTCCCCTCAAGCTTCCCAGGGCCCAGAAGGTGCTTCATAACTGCCTATCAGAGGAATTCATCTATACGCATCTATCAAGCAGCTGCTGGCCCCATGCTAGGCAGTGATGGAGCAATCCCTGTCCCCAGGAGACGGCATTCTGCCAGCAGAGACCATTTCGTGTCCATGTGTAAATAAGCAGGAATGAACGAGTGGTCAGTTCTCCTGTCTCAGCCCCCTCCCCCCAGCAGCCTGGGACCTGACCGAGCTCCTGCAAGGCCAGGTCCAGGGCACTGACATGTGCCTCTTACCCCAGCTAGGGCACAGAGCATTAACCAAAGGCATGTTGCCTTCATCAGTCAGACTCTCAGGGACACCGAGGCAGGGCCCAGGACAAGGCTGTAAGCTGGGCACAGAGAGCGGGCAGCCAAGCATGAATCCTGCTCTGCTGAGGCCTCACGTGGTCACCAAGAGGAGGCATGGGGCGGCTTCAACCCCAGCCTGGGCAGATACAGACTGCTGTTGGTGGGCTTTAGAACTCTCCCTGCCTGGAAAGCCAAGGCAAAGCCACAGCTCCTGCACTCTTTGCCAGATTGGAGGCAGAGCCAGCCTCCTGAAGCCCGCCGTCCCATGATGCCACCCCATGATGCTGTGAGCAAGCCCAGACACAAGGGAGGAAGGGCACCTACCAGTGATGAAGGAATAAGCTGCCAGGAGGTTGCTGAGGAAAGCCATCTGCCCAGTGCCCCAGACACTGGGCTCCGTGCCGGGCCAAAGGCCGGTCAAGCCAGCCCCTGAAGTCTCAGACAGGAGGGCATCTACTGTGTGCCCTTGTTCTCTGTTGGGAAGCACAAAGTGTAGGGGTGAGTCCTGGGGCTGAGCGCACCGCTAGCTCTCTGCCTTCACAAGTGTCAGGTCATTGGGTGCTTAGAGACCATCAAATGGGCTCCCCCCCCCAAACCCCACTGAACAAATGGAGAGACTGAGGCCAAGCAGGGGAAAAGACTTTGTCAAGGTTACCAAAGGCAGGTCCTCTGTGTCTCTGGGAGGCCCCCAACACTTCCCAGCCCTGCAGCCTGGGGTCTCCAGTACTTCCCTCCCTGTCTCCCCCCACTCTAGCTCCTTCACACTCTCCCTCTTCTCTTTCCCCCTCTGCCTCTCCTGCTCTTTCTCCTTCCTGCCCACAGTGCTAAGACACACCCACCAACCGGGCCCAGCCCAGGAAGCCAACCTGTAACCAGAGACTTGGTAAGGTCCTCCCCCTGTCCTCCTAGCTCACGGGACACTGAGTGTGAGACCGGGTTCTGCAGGCCCTCACACCCCAGCCAGAAGACTATGCCCAGTCCAAGGGCCAGCTACCACTGCGTGGTGGAGACTGGCCAGGCCAGGGATCCTGGGCAGACTGGGCTGATGCAACCTCCCTCCACCCCCCAACCCTGGGCTGCTGACCCAGCTCAAGGGATGGTCTAAGGCAGGGCCCTGAGATGCTGCAAGGAAGGAAAGTCTGTCTGCTCATCCCCATGGGACCCCATGCCCCAAGACGCCCCCTGATCCCCCTCTTTCCCCAGGACCCCTACCACAAAGCAGCTCAGTCCCTGTAAACAGAGCTCCCGGGAGCCAGGCCCAGGGAGCAGAGAGCAGGAGGGGAAAGGTCACAGTCAGGGTCAGGGCTGCAGAGGCCACCCACCTCCTGGCCAAGAAGTGATGGGCTGAAGGGCAGCAGAAGGCTCAGAGGCTCAGGCTTGGCCACTGCACGCACATGCTTGGGGCTACTACACACATTTGTTTTGGGGGGGTGCTTATTTGGGGGACATGGGGTGATGCAAGAATGTGGGGCCAGAGCAGGAGTGAGACGCTCCCAAGCACCAAGACCAGAGTAGGGAGGATGTGCAGATTCAGACCAGCAGGGCCCAATTCTCGGGCACACATGCGCGCGCACATGCACACACACACACACACGCACACACACACACACAGCACACATGTGCACGTGTGTACTGCCCTCAGGATACCAATATCTTTGTATTGGCCATTCTGGGACAAGTTCTCTATCAAAACAGAAAGAAAAGGTCAGATCTGGTGGGTGGCTGAGGAGAGGCCATGAGGAGGTCAGAAGGGACACCGAGGAGGCCAGCACAGCGATGACCCAAACAAAACTCCTGGGCTTGGAGCACTCCAGCTAGAGGTCATCCCAGCTGCCCTGAAGAGCTCTCCTGGGGGCCCCAGGGCCAGGCAGAACAGGGCTCGCCCCTCCCCCCCAGACCACACAGCTCTCCAGTCTGCACTGCACTGCACCCTCTCCTCTCCAAGCCAAACACACACGATTCTTTCACCCAACGTGAGGACATGCTGTGGCCCACAGACCTCCGCCATATTGATCGTCCTCCTCTGGACGCCTCCAGCTTCTCCACGTCCTCCTTCTTTAACCCTGGCAATACTCCAGATGGGGTCAGACCAGGGCGGAGGACAGAAGGCCTCTTACCTCCCTAGTCTGGAGGCTTGGCCTTCTTGGCTCCTGCATCCCACTGACCTTGGGATCCACTTTAACCCCCTGATGACTCCATAGAAAACTGCTGTCTTGCCACGTCATCCCTAATGGCTTGAACTCAGGCAATGATTTTACACGTATGACTATTAACTTATCAACCCCAGACCAAAGTTCTAACCTGTCAGTGTCTGGTTGTCTGGGGGCTTGGAGGGGAGGGGGGATTCTGAGTCTGCAGTTCAATGTGTGCCCCGCTCCCAATTAGTATTATCTCTAAACTTCGTATGCATGCCACGTAGGCCTCTATCCAAGCCACCTACAAATAGGTCAAACAGCAGGTCCTCAGGGCACTCCACTGCAGACCTCCATCCTTTATCTACCTGAGTATTGCTACTTCCCTCCGTCTTCTCCTCAAGGCTAGAGATTTAGCTAAAAAGACCAGAGCCCTTGGAGTTCAGGTTAGTGTCACTAGCTCGTAGACTTACAATTTGTAATAATCCTGCTAAGAGAAGCAGCTAGGTGGTACAATGGAAAGAGAAATGACCCTGGAGTCAGGAGGACCTGAATTCAAATCCAGCCTCCAACACTTGACACTTGCTAACTGTATGACCCTAGGCAAGTCACTTGACCCCAACTGCCTCGCAAAAAAAAATAATAATAATGCTGCTGAGACATGGCAGGGCAGTGGAGAGAGCCCACCTTGGAGCAGGGAGACCCTAGACAGGTCACTTGAGTTTCTCACTGCCCCCAGGCAGGGTCCCCACTTGCAGCAGCGGAGAGAGTCTCCTTGCCATCACGATAGCCCAGTCAGGCTTTTGACCCAAGCAAGGTTAGCCCGGTTTTACAGCAGTGAGAAAGAAGCTCAGAAATGAAGTGACTTTGCCATGGCTGCTAAGTAAAAAGTGGGTGCTGCTTGTCGTAGCCGTCTTGTGGGACCCGCGAGATCACTGGCACAGGGAGCTCCCAATCTGGAAAGTCCTTCCATCGTCTCTCAGAGGTGTCTGACTAAGCGCGCTGCCCAGCCTCACCAGCCACAGCCACTGACTTTAGACCTGGAAGCCTTAATTGCGCTTTGCTCTCCAGTAATGGTGAGCACCTCTCTCCAGAGCCACCTGGAAAAGGGCAGGACTGTGAGCTCATTAGCTGGCAAGAAGATGGCTCGACCCATCTGGTCATTGGTCCGTCAGGCAGGCAAGGAGCATCTCCCAAGCACTCATGCCATCCCAGGCCCTGGGCTCTGTGTGGGGCTTACCAAGGAGGCCAGAACCAGCCCCTGCTCTCAGGAGCTCACCGTCCAAGGGAGGACAACATGCAGACCCTCAGGCACAAACACCCTCAGCACGGGGCAGGGCCTGCCCAGGAGACCTTGGCAAGGCCCCTGCCCCTTCCTCAGCCTCCTTGGTTCACTCCCCTATCAAGCGGGGACACAACTTCTAAGCCCCCTCCAGCTCTAAAGGGCCCCAGCCCAGCCTCACTAGCCACATACCTCGGGCCCACCGTCTGCTGCTGGATAGGTGTCCTGTGTCAGGGATGAAGAAGCGGCAAAAGATGTCTCTCCCTCGTGGACAACAGGGGCCGAGCCATGGGACTGCCTAGGAGCTCAGGTCAGTCAGAGGGGAGAGGTCTGGAGAGACTGTCCTGCCGTGGTGCTTTGGGCCCTGGAAAGGAAAGAGACGGGGCAGCGTGGGCTCAGTCAGGAGCCAGGGGTCAGACAGGACATAGAAAAGAAAGGTCTGGCAGGCAGGGAGGGCAGGGAAAGAGGCCCACCCAAATCTGGAGGGCTTCTTCACCCAAACCGAATCACAAACCTGACTGCTTCCATGAAAAAGCCAGAATAGAGATGCTCGGTCCCTGCAGGACTCCTCCAGGTGAGAAGGAAGCAGAAGGGATGTTGGGGTGGGAGAAAGGGGGCTCTGGGCCAAAGTCCCAGGAGAGTTGGGAAGCTGCCAGTGGCTCTGGGGACCCAGGAGGGCTCAGAGCCCAGAGCCAGCCCAGCAGGGTGAGAGGTGCAGCCCCCTCTGCGCCCCATCGGCCATCTGGAGGAGCCCAGCTTCCAGCCAAGTCCTGGCCCCTCTAGAAGCTTCTGACGGCCTATGTTAGCAGCCACCCCTCCCCCATCCCCACCCCCCACCCTCCACCCCCCGACTGCTGACTCTGAGCTGTGCAGAGAACTGTCAGGGAAAAGAGGGAGGCCTCTGTGCTGAATCTGAGGCCATGATGGGGGGTGGGGGCCAAAAGGTTGCGCCCTCCCTCAGGAGTCAGGCACGTTACAGGGGCTGCTTTCCTCTCCTTGTACTGAAGGTTTCAATCACGAAAGCCAGCCCAGAGAGGTAATGGTCCATCGGCCTGAAGTAGCATTGATACCATCAGACTTTCTTGATCGTTTAATCAGTTTTGCTCAATGATTTTTAATGTCTTCCTTTTTCTTAAATTCTTCGTTTTAAAGCATGGCTCTCTGGGAGAAGAGAGATTCAGAAGAAAATTTAGGCAATGTAAGACAGAAGAAATCAAAGAAAATCTATTTAAATTTTTTAAAAATAAAGTTTATGAAGGATAGAGAAAGAAAGAAAAAAGTAAAGGAGGGAGGAAGGAGAGAGGGAAAGGAGGAAGGAAGGAAGGAGGGAAGGAGGAAGGAAGAAGGGAAGGAAGGAAGGAAGGAAGGAAGGAAGGAAGGAAGGAAGGAAGGAAGGAAGGAAGGAAGGAAGGAAGGAAGGAAGAAGGAAGGGAGGGAGGGAGGGAGGAAGGGAGGGAGGGAGGGAGGGAGAACCATTAAGGGGCACCTCATGCAGGCATAGCCCCCAGGGGCAAAGACAGATGCCCCAAGTATCCTGAGTCTGGGCAAACCGCTGACCACTGTAGCCTTCCTCCTGGGGAGGGGCTGGAAATGAAAGAGGCCACCTCTAAGCCAAGAAGACCAAGGCCAGTCAACCCAGGGCCAGGCACAGAAAGAAGACTGAATGGCACCCAACCTGCGGCTGGAGGCTGGGGAGCAGGAAGAAAAGGAGACCCCGGGGGAAACTCCAGCTGCCCCTGTCCCCAAAGCTGAGAAGCACAGGACTGGAAAGGGAGGTACCCCTTCCACATATGTACACACATACACACTTGCACACACATGCTCACGCCCCATCCATAAGGTGAAGAGGCTCCCTGTCTTTACCATTACTTGCCATTCTGTTAGAAATGTAAGCTGTACAGAAGCATTTCCAATAAGATCAGAGGTGAAAATGTCCATTATCAACACTGTTGTTCAATACGGTACTAGAAATGTTAGCTTTAGAAATAAGAGAAGAAAAAGAAATTGAAGGTAAGAGAATAGGCAAAGAAGAAACAAAGCTATCACTCTTTGCAGATGATATGATAGCATTCTTAGAGAATCAAGTAAAAGGCTACTTGAAATAAACAAATTTAGCAAAGTTGCAGGATATAAAATAAGCCCACACAAATCATCGGCATTGCTATATATTACTAAGAAAGCCCAACAGCAAGAGGTAGAAAGAGAAAATCCGTTTAAAGTTACTGCAGACATTATAAAATATTTGGGAGTTTACCTACCAAAACAAACCCAGGAACTACATGAACACAATTATGAAACACTTTTCACACAAATAAAATCAGATCTAAATGATTGAAAAAACATCAGTTGCCCATGGGTAGGCTGAGCTAATATAAAAAATGACAATTCTGCCTAAATTAATTTACTTATTTGGTGCCATACCAATCAAACTACCAAAAATTATTTTACAGAGCTAGAAAAAATAATAACAAGATTCATCTCGAAGAACAAAAGGTCCAGAATATCAAGGGAACTAATGAAAAGAAATGCTAGGGAAGGTAGCCTAGCCACTCCAGATCTTAAATTATATTTTAAAGCAGCAATCATCAAAACTGCTTGGGACTGGCTAAGAAATAGAGTGGTGGATCAGTGGAATAGGTTAAATATGCAAGACACAGTAGTCAATGACTATAGTAATCTATTATTTGATAAACCCAAAGACCCCAGCTTCTGGGGTAAGAACTCACTATTTGACAAAAACTGCTGGGAAAACTAGAAAATTGTATGGCAGAAACTAGGTATAGACCAACATCTTACATTATATACCAAGATAAAGTCAAAATAAGTACACGATTTAGATATGAAGATTGATATTATAAGCAAATTAGGAGAGCAAGGAATAGTTTACCTCTCAGATTTATGGAGAACAGAAGAATTTATGACCAAACAAAAGATAGGGAACATTATGAAATGCAAAATGATGATTTTGATTATATTAAATTGAAAAGTTTTTACACAAACAAAACCATTGTAATCAATATTAGAAGGGAAGCAGAAAGCTGGAAAATAATTTTGACAGCCAGTGTCTCTTATCATAAAGGCCTCATTTCTAAAATATATGGAGAACTGAGTCAAATTTATAAGAATTATAGAAATGTATAAGTCATTCCTCAATTGATAAATGGTCAAGGGATATGAACAGGCAGCTTTCAAATAAAGAAATTTTTTAAATTTATTTTTAGTTTTCAACAATCATTTCCATAAGCTTTTGAGTTTTAAATTTTCTCCCCCTCCCTTTCTGCCTCCCTCTCCAAGACAGCATGCAATCTGATATAGGCTTTACATTTACATTCCTATTAAACATATTTTCACATTAGTCATGTTGTAAAGAAGACTTAGAACCAATAGAAGGAACCATAAGAAAGAAGAAACAAAACAGAAGGAAAAAAAGAGCAAATAGTGTGCTTCAATCTGCATTCAAACTCCACAGTTTTTTCTCTGGATGTAGATAGCATTTTTCACCATGAGACTTTTGGAGATGTCTTAGATCCTTACATTACTGAGAAGAGCTAAGTTCATCAAAGTTAGTCATCCCATAATGTGGCTGTTGCTGTGTACAACGTTCTCCTGGTTCTGCTCACTTCACTCAGCATCAGTCCATGCAAGTCTTTCCAGGTTTTTCTGAAGTCTGCCTGCTCATCATTTCTTATAGCACAATAGTATTCCAGTACATTCATATACCACAACTTGTTCAGCCATTCTCCAATGGATGGGCATCCTCTCAATTTCCAATTCTTCACCACCACAAAAAGAGCTGCTATGAATATTTTTGTACATGTGGGTCCTTTTCCCATTTGTATGATCTCTTTGGGACACAGCCCTAGAAATGGTATTGCTGGGTCAAAAAGTATGCACATTTTTTTCTTTTTTAGTGAGGCAATTGGGGTTAAGTGACTTGCCCAGGGACACACAGCTAGTAAGTGTCAAGTGTCTGAGGTCAGATTTGAATTCAGGTCCTCCTGACTCGAAGGCCAGACCTCTATTCACTGCAAGCTGCCCCGTATGCACCTTTTTATAGCCCTTTGGACATAGTTTCAAATTACTCTCCAGAATGGTTAGAGCAGTTCACAATTCCACCAACAATGCATTAGCGTTCCAATTTTCCCACATCTTCTCCAACATTTATCATTTTCTTGTTTTGTCATGTTGGCCAATCTGATAGGTGTGATGTGCTACCTCAGAGTTGTTTTGATTTGCATTTCTCTAATCAATAATGATTTAGAGCATTTTTTTCATATGACTATAGATAGCTTTAATTTCTTGAGTGAAGTGAGCAGAACCAGGAGAATGTCGTACACTGCAACAGCCACGTTGTGCGATGAATAATGCTGATAGACTTGGCCCTTCTCAGCAATGCAAGGATCTAAGACGTCTCCAAAGGCTTCATGATGCAAAATGCTGTCCACATCCAGAGAAAGAACTGCGGAGCTTGAATGCAGGTGGAAGCAGACTCTTTTTTGTTTCTTCTTTGTCATGGTTTCTCCCATTGGTTCTAATTCTGCTTTACAACATGACTAATGTGAAAAATAGGTTTAATAAGAATGTATGTGCAGCACTTCTATCAGATTGCATGCCATGTTGGAGTGGGGGGTGGGAGGGAGGGAGAGAAAATTTGGACCTCAAAATCTTATGGAAGCAAATGTTGAAAAATAGAAAGTGTTGAAGTCTGAACAGACCAGACAGAAGCCACGAGGCAGTAACCTTGTTGCTGTTCAATTAGTTCAGTCACATCCGACTCTTCATGATCTCATTTGGCTTTTCCTGGCGAAGATACTGGAATGGTTGGCCATTTCCTTCTCCAGCTCATTTGACAGATGGGGAAACTGAGGCAAAACAGAGTGAAGTGACTTGCCCAGGGTCACCCAGCTAGGAAGTGTCTGAGGCTGAATTTGAACTCGAGTCTTCCTGACTGCAGGCTTGACTCTCTAGCCACCAGCCACCCTTACATTTAGCATCTATTTTGCATACAAGAAGTGAAAACCTGTCCCATATGTGATTCACAATGTTTATTGAGTACATTTCTACTCCCCCTCTTTTGGAGACTCCTAGACAAAAGTCAAAAACTATAAGTAAATTTGCACCCAGGGCACCAAGAAAGGAGATAAGAATAAGAACCCTAAACCCTCTTGTCAGCAGCCAGGCTCTTCCAGGATCTAGACTGGGCTAAAATCGCTGGTCTGGGTCCAGTGCAGAGGGGCCCACACAGCATGGGCCCAAAACACTCCCTCAGTGTTAGAGTCAAGGGATGGGGGAGAATTTCAACAGATGTCACCAACAAGAGTCTGGTATCAAGATATAGAAAGAATCCGCAGAAATACATAAGACCAACAGCCATTCCCCGAGTGATAAATGGTCAAAGGATATAAAGAGAATTTCAAAAAGAGAATGGCAAATTATTAATGGCCATAAGAAAATTAAAGCTAATTAAAGAGAACAGAAATTACAGCAAGTCTGAAGTTTTACCTTATGCCCTCCAAATTGACAAAGATGACAAAAAGTAGGAAATAGCCAATAGTAGAAGGGCTGTGAAATGACCTCGCCCCCCCCAAAAAAATAAAGCTAGTACATTGTTGGTGGAACTGCAAATTGGTCCAAACAATCAGTAATTATTTTTAAAAAAAGGATTAAACTATTCATAGCCTTTGCCTCAGTTATTCCACTCCTAGGCATATACCCCAAAGAGGTGAAATATAGAAATAAAAGTCCAATACAAAGATCCAAGACAGCTGGTAGTGAGTGCAGTGGGACGGGGTAACCAGGGGCTACAGCCTGAGGACTGGATGCTTCATGCCCCTGCCAGGGGCAGGTTGGGAGAGGAGGGCTCTTGCTCTTTAGCTGCCAGCTTGGAAAGAGGATCTACAAGAGATGCAGATTCTCTTCAGGGAGAGGTCCCTGAAAGTGGATGTGCAGAAGCCTTGGTGTGGGAAAGCTCCCCCAAGTCTGAGCCATGAGCGCGGGCTCCTTCCCAGGGAGAGACATCTTGATCTGCCATCACCTTGGAGGAAATCTGGGACCCTCTTGGCATCTTCTCCTCTCTAGAACTTCTCTGGGTTCTGGTGGCTGTCTGCTTGGACTGACGGGTTCATTTGCTATTTGCCATGTGTGGTCTTGGTATAATTGGCAGAATGGGGTCAAGGCTCCCACAGGGAACTTGGTGCTGGAGGTGGGTGGGTGGACACAGATAGAATTCTAGCCCACTACCCCCTCTCCAAGGAGAGCTGAGTGACCAGCCTCCCACCCCGGGCTCCAGCTCCCTCTTCTCTGGAGTCAGTTGGGAGGATGGTACAGGAGATGATAAGGCAAAGGCAGGTGGGGAAGACGTGGGTCAAGAGTGTGAAATCCCAGAAGGATCTGAGCCCGGGGATGGACGCTTGGGACAATAACAACCACACAGTTTATTTAGCTCTAGCAGGAGCAACAGGAGAGGAAAGACGGATGAGAGGCTACTGTGCGTAAGGAGGAAGAGACCTGGAGACCAAGGAGGGCTGAATTACTCAGATCCTACTTTCCTTCTGTTTCCTCTGCCAATGAAAGTGATCTCTGTGCCTCAGGTGAAGGGGAGGGATGAGCCCCGACTCCATCACAGGTCACTCTACTGTGTCCTACCAAATGTCTGCATAACCCATGCACAGCTATCCCCCTCTGTTGGAGGCCACAGCATGTGGTCTTGGACAGAAGGCAAGAGTTCTTTCCTTCACTTGCTGGAGGCGGCTTGTCAGGGTCACAGGGATGGATGGAGCCTGGGCCACCCCTCCCTGTGACACAGAGCCTCCTCCAGCTGCCCCTTCAGGTGACCCAGGTCACTTATCCAGTTGGAGAAAGGCCTCCCCCCTTCCCCCCACCGGTCCTTCTCCTATGCCCCTGACGCAGTGAGCTGGGAGGAACAGCAGGCTAGCGTCCTTGTGAGTCTCATGAGATCACTATTGTGAAGTGTTGCCTGGCACACAGTAGGTGCTTAATAAAATCTCAGCTATTGTTAGCCATCATTATCACCACTAAAAAAGCATGAGGAGCTTGGACACGAGTTGTCACAGAAGACAACAAAGAACAGCAAAACTGAATACAACTTCTGGGGGAAGGAGGTGATGAAACAGAGGATGTCCAAGCATTCCTGATGAAAAGCCCAGAGCTGCAAAGACACAGGAAGTGCAAACACAGGCATCAATAGAAACACAGAGAGTTAAGCATTAATTAGCAACCATAAGGAACTGCCTACATTCTGATATGGGGAGCCAACATATGTGGTCATCATCATCAGGAGAAAGTCAAGTGAGACAGGGCGCCTAGAAGCGTTTTGTTCTTCATGTTTCGATATTCTCAAAAGAAGAGTGGAAAGCAGAGGGAGAGGAATATATTGGGGAGGGGGAGTAGGACTGGAGAGGAAGGACAGAGCCTAGACATCATATTTCAAGAAACTATTGAGGAAAATTGCCCCCATATCTTAGATCTAAGTGCTCTCAATCACTACTGATTAGTGCAATTAGAGATTTATGAAACCACCTCACACCTATCAGAATGGCAAATGCTGGAGAATTTGTGGGAAAACTGGGACACTGATGCATTCACTGTTGGTGAAGTTGTGAGCTGATCCAACCATTCTGGAAAGAATTTGGAATTATGCCCAAAGGGCAACCAAACTGTGCCCACCCTTTGATCCAGCAATGCCTCTGCTAGGTCCTATCCCAAAGAGATCATAAAAAAAGGGAAAAGGACCCACATGTACAAGAATATTTACAGCAGCTTTTTTTGTGGTAGCCAAGAATTGGAAATGGAGGGGATGCCCATCCACTGAGGAACGGCTGAATAAGTTGGGCCATATGATTGTGATAGGATAGTACAGTACTATAAGAAATGATGAGGGGGTGGTTTAAAAAAAACAACATAGCAATGCCTGTATTGTGACTGACGCAAAGTGAGGTGAGAAGAAGCAGGAGAACACTGTGCATGGTAACAATAATGTTGCAATCATAATCAGCTGTGAAAGATTTGGCTACTCTAATCAATACAATGATCCAAGACAATTCCAAAGGACTATGATAAAAAAAATTCTGTCCACCTCCAGAGAGAGAAATGATGAATGCTGAGTGCAAATTGAATTTGCTCACTTTGTTTTTCTTGCTTTAAAAAAAAATATGGATAATATAGAAAAGTTTTGCATGATTTTACATGTAGAATTGACATCATATTGCTTGCCTTCTCAATGGGTGGGGGAGGGTGGGAGGGAGAGAGAATTTGGAACTCAAAATTTAAAAAGAAAAAAGTTAAATAATTTTTTTTAGAAAGCAAAAAAAAAATCAGTAACTCTGATCACCCCAATGACCAACCAAGCAGGATTTCAGAGGACCAATAATGAAATATGTTACTCACCTCCTGATA
Organism: Phascolarctos cinereus; assembly: GCF_003287225.1. Taxonomy (NCBI): domain Eukaryota; kingdom Metazoa; phylum Chordata; class Mammalia; order Diprotodontia; family Phascolarctidae; genus Phascolarctos; species Phascolarctos cinereus. Next base: position 271,728 of record NW_027555625.1, read on the forward strand.
GAGAGGTAGAAGACTCAGGGCAGACTGAGACTTTTAAAATAAAAATGGCCAATGCAAGAATGTGTTTTGCCTAACTATACATACAGTTATTCCTTAATGTGTTAGGAAGAAAGGAAGGAAACAGAGAAAGGAAGAAAGAAAAGAAAAAAGAGAAGAAGGAAAGAAGAGAAAGAAAAAGAAAGGAAGGAAGGAAAGAAGAGAGAGAAGAAAAAGAAAGAGAGGAAACAAGTACTGCCTGCGTATCTTCTGGGTGTCAGACACTGCGCTAACAGCTTTACAACAATCCTGGGAAGTAGGTGTTAGAAACTGAGGTAAACCAATGAAATGACTTGCCCAGAGTTACACAGCTAGTTAATGTCCAAGGCTGAACTCGAACTCAGATCTTCCTGAACCTGATGGCCAGCACCACTCAGGTGTGCTGCATGATGAGGCTAGATCTCCCCTCACTGGCTTGTTCTCCCCACATCCAGTGTGCTCGTGACCCTCTGCTTCCCTTGCCGCTTTCCTCAGCAGAGCTCCTATCTCACCTTTCCTGTTCCCAAGAACACCAAGGGCACCCCTACTGAGAGCCCTTGTCTCCCCCACTCTCCACCTCAAAGCTCCCACACGAACCCCTTTGCCTAGCCTCTCCAGCAGCCTTCTGAAGGCTCCCACCTCCATGAAAGCCCTTGACACAGTGACCTCCTCTGTCCCCTCAGGGCTGACCCCACCCCTCACATTCAAACTCTCTCAATCTACTGCTCCTTGTCCACTTCCTATAAAGACATCCTGGTCTCCCAGTGACCATGCCATCCCAAAAGTGACCATCTTATCCCTCTCCTGCCTTTCACACCTGCTGCCTCCACTTCCCCAGCTCCTGCTCCCTTCTCAATCCCCGCCCCCTCCACAAGTCACCATAAACCCAACGGCTTTTTGGCTTCATCTCACTCGACCTCTCTGCAGCCTCTGACACTGCTGACCATCCTCCTTCCTGACATTCTCCCTGTCCTCCTCCTTCCTCTCTGACCACTCTCTCTAAGTCTCCTTGGCTGGGTCATGCCACTAACAGTAGGTGACCCTCCCAGCTCTGTCTTGGCCCCGCTCCGCTTCTCTCTCCATTGAGTCTATTCCTTGATGAAATCTTCTGAGGCTGTCTACGCTGGAGGGGCCTCCACTCTCTCACTCTCTTCTTAATCCCTTACAGTCCAGCTTCTGACTTTATCATTCCAACCAAACAGCTCTGTCCAAAGCTACTAATGATTTCTTTGTTGCCACATCCAGGGGTCTTTTCTCAATCCTCATGCCCCTTGGCCTCTCTGCAGCCTCTGACACTGCCGGTCAGCGGCTCCTCCTGAATTCTCTTTTCTCTCTAGATTTTTAGGACACCTCTGCTGCTTCTCCTCCTCCCTCTCTGACTGCTCCTCCTCTGTCTCCTAGGCTGGATCCTCATCAGGGGCACACCCTCTAACCATAGGTGTCCCTCCAGACTCTGTCCTGGGTCTTCTCTCCCTCAATTCTACTTCCCTGGGGGAATCTCATTAGCTCCCACGAATTTAATTACTATCTCTGAGCTGATGATTCTCAGATCTACCTGTCCTGCCCCAACCTCTCTGCTGACCTCGAATCTCACATCCACAACTGTCCTCCAGACATCTCCAACTGGACGTCCAGTAGATATCTGAAACTCAACACGTCCAAGCCAGAGCTCCTGCTCTTTTCCCCTAAACCCTCCCTTCTCCTTCCCTGTTACTATAGAAGACAACATCAACCTCCCAGTCTCTCAAATGAGGAGCCATTCTGGATTCCTCACTCAATCTCACCTCCCGTATCCAATCTGACGCCAAGGCCTTGTGCTTTCCTCCCTGCAGCCAGCCTTCTCTCCTCTGACCCTGGGGTAGACCTTCATCTCCTCGCCCCTGGACTAGGGCAATAGGTGTTAAGGGGGTCTGCCTGCCTCCAGTCTCTCCCCTATTCCAGTCCATCTCCACTCAGCTACTGAAGTGTTTTCCTAAAGCACAGGTCTGACCCCCCCCCCTCAATGAACTCCTGTGGCTCCCTATGGCCTCCAGGATCAACTACAAAATGCCCTGTTTGGCATTCAAAGCCCTTCATGACCTAGACCCCTACCCCCCTTTCCAGGATTCGTGTACTCCCTGACTTGTTTTCTTCAGTACAGTGTCCCCAGCCTCCTGGCTAGGACACAAACACCCTCAGCCCCCAGCATTTTCTCTGGCCATCCCCCATGCCTGGAGTGCTCTCCTCCTCTGTTCTGACCACTGAGCTCCTTGGCTTCCTTTGAGTCCCCATTAACATCCTGCCTTCTGCAAGAAGCCTCTCCCTGCCCCTCTTCATTCTAGTGCCTTTCCCTCTGTTCACCATTTCCCATTTATCCTGTCTAGAGCTTGTCTGTATGTAACTGTTCGCTTGTTGGCTCTCCCATTAGACTGTAAGCTGCTTGAGGGCAGGGACCGTCCTTTGCCTCTTTTCTATTCCCAACATTTTGTTGTTGTTCAGTCCTGTCTGATTCTTCAGGACCCCATTTGGGATTAGGGTGATTTGCCATTTCCTTCTTCAGCTCATTTTACAATCGAGGAAACTGAGGCAAACAGGTTTAGGGGACTTGCCCAGGTTCATATAGCTAATAAGTGTGTGAGGCAGAATTTGAACTCCAGTCTTCCTGACTCCAGGAGGAGATGGAGGATATAAAAGAGGAGGAGGAGGGGGAGAGAGCCGGCGGCGCCAACTTCCTGAGAAGGGCGTGCCCAGGACTCGGCCGTGCCTTCCAGGAGAGGATCTTTGCCAGGTACCGGGAGCCGCCAGGCGGGTCTCGTTAGGAGCTAGAAAGAACAACTCCAGAAGTTAAGGGCTGGCCTGCGGGGCGCGAAACTGGAGTACAGGTGGGAGGGATGGAGAGGTAACTCCGCCAGGAGGCGCGAGATGTGAGGCTGGTCAGTGGCGAGGCAGACGCGGGGAGGGGAGGGAGGACCACGCGGGAGGCGGGTCCGAGGGAGCTGGGGATGTCAGGGGCGGGCCGGAGAGGAAGGGGCGGAAAGAGCAGGAGAAGGCAAAGCGCGGGGGGCGGGCGGCCTGCGGGGACACGTCGGGCCGGCCCGGGCAGCCCCGAGCAGGAGCCGCGGCTGCCCTGGGCTCCCGGCCAAGAGCGTGTCAAGGCTGTGCTCACCCCACCCCCAGGCTCCCCAGCCCCGAAAAGAGCGGCCCCCGACGCGGGGACAGAATTAGAGACAGACGGAGGGACGGACGCAGACAGACGGAAACAGAAAGCGAGCCAGCGAG